>NW_020173674.1:15441438-15462403 GCF_003031525.2 Neophocaena asiaeorientalis asiaeorientalis | reverse complement strand
TGCAGCAGCATAGAGGCTGCTAGGCCCACGGGTGCCCACTGGGGTGCCTGGCATAACCACTGGCCTCAGTTTCTGCATCTGGAAAATGGGGCCAATATCTGTGCTGACCTCTTCCCAGGGGTGGTGCCTCCGAGAGCAGCAGGTGAGCTAGATGGGAAATGCTGTCACAGAGTTTTTAGAGTACTTCACACTTGTTTATCTTATAGCTCCTGACCTTCCTTGCTGTCTTTTGCTAGAAGAAAGAGGTCAGAAAAGAAAGGGGGTGTGTGTGGCCCATGTTAGTGTGCGGAGGGTGGGGGTGAGGAGGGAGGGTGAGGCTGCAGCTCGTCCCAGTACACAAGCATGAGTGTCACACACACACACAGAGCGCTGCTGGCAGCTCTTTCAGCGTCACTGTTTCCTGTCTTGACTCTGGTGTAGGAGAGGCGCTCTCCTGGGTCCCCCACCCCCACCCCCGGAGCCGGCCCTCTCTTGGGCTGGAGTCTCAGCCGCTGCCCCACAGCCTCCTGGGGCTTCCTGTCCTCCTGGGGCTCCTGGGGTCCGGGCCCAGGCTGTCCACTGGGAGCCAAGGGCAGATCGGGTCTCCTCTGTGCACCGCTGAAACGGGATCCCCCTTTATCGGTGGTCTGGAATGGGGGACTGGGGGCAGGATGAGAGAATGAATCAGAGGCGCTTGTTTTCATTTCATGTTTAATTTCCTGCAGGCTTAGCTCAGTCTTTCCGCTCCTTCCTCAGCCCCCCAGGGTTCTCTGAGGGGGAGGCCAGCGAGAGGGGAGAAGCCCACGGGAGGCATCTAGATATATGACTGCTTTCTTTCTTTGAGGCTGGGGAGAAGGCTAGAAAAAGGTGACGTGTCCGCCACTGGGGGGTTGCTGTTGAGTCTCTGTGGACTCGGTCCCGTGGTGGGATCCAGAGGTGCTGGTGGAGGCGACACGCAGGCGCGGCCTGGGCTGGGAGGGACACGGATGGGGAAGGAGGCAGCCCAGTGTCCTGCACGGGGGCCTGGGGTTGAGGGGAGGAGCAGAGTTGGGGGAGACGGAGTGCGTGGTGGTGGCTGGAGGTGAGCGCGGGGGAAGAGGCGGGGGAGAGGGGAGACCTGGGTTCTCTGGGAAGATAGATGAGCCCGGGGGAGAGGCAGCTGAGAGAGCACTGTCTTGGGGAGGGAGTGGAAGAGGGTCAGGCTGAGGGATTTATTTGAGGGCTAAAGATGGAGATCGTGGGAGGCGGCACAGCTGCGTGGAGCAGACCGATGGGAGAAGAGCTGCCCACCTCCACTCCCTCCTCTGGGTCTTCCCTCCCTGGGCCTTACCCTGTGTACAAGGCTGGAGGTTTTCTGTCCAGATGAGGCTTAAGCTAAGTCAGCCTCCTGGTCTTCGGCCTCCTCACACCTAAATTGGGTGGTGGCAGGGGTATCCTCGCGGGCCCCTTCTGTGCTCACATCCAAGGGTCCTGAGACTCAGAGCATCCTTCCATTTCTGACCCTTGGAGCCTGGGGCTCTGACAGCTGCCCCCTTAGGTGCTCTGTGCCTCAGGCTCTGTGGCCCTAGGCCTGTCTCCACTGTGCAATCCCAGAAGGAAGGGGGACTGCAAGGTCCCAGCCTTCCGTTCTTCGTGTCTCGGCCCAGGACCACCCTGCTCCTGGCCCACCCCAGCCCGGGCCCGCTCAGCACAGGCCTCTCCCCGAGGAACCAACCATCTTGGCAGGGTCCTTGCTAACCGCAGCCCATGTTGGGCCAGGGCGAGGTGGCCTGGTGCAGGGAGGCCTCTGTCTTATTTTCTTCAGACACCAGCTGCGGAGACTGGAGTCCCAGACAGCAGGGAGAGGCCCCTGCAGCCCCCTGGAGTGGGGCCAAGCCCCGGGCTTCTTCCCAGGAAAGGTCCATCTCAGGGGCCCCATCACCCCCTCCCTGTCCCCACTGCCACTCTACGCCAGGCACCTGGCTTCCCACCAGCTGAGTACGGGCCCTAAACAAACTCAGCAGAGGCAAGCAGGGAGATCCATCCCCATATCCCCCATCCCTGGGGCACTGCCAGGCTCAACCCAGAGGTCTGACATACATGACAGTCCCACCCACCCTGCTGCCTTTATACAAAGAAAAGTCTCAGAACAACCTGGCATGTGTCCTGCTACGGCAAACTAAAGTAAAAGAAGCACTGGGCTGGAACTCAGGGTCCCACATTCTATTCTCAGCACTGCCACTGAATCACCTTTCCTGAGTCACCTGATCACAGGTGATCTCTTCCTGCCTCTGGGCCTCTTCTTCCTTGATATCAAATGAGGGGACCAGGTGATCCTTTCCAGCACTAGCATTCTATACTTCTATGGCCCTTCCCTTAGAAGATAAGATATGCACACATTAGAGTTTCCCTTTCTGCCTTGGCTGCCAGGAAGCTCAGGGTTGAAATTTGTGCTCAGTGGCAAATATGATCCTTAGTCTAGATCTTTGACATAAATACCTTCCCATTTTATGACTTTGTTCTTGTTCTTAGATGAAAATAATAAACCTTTAGTTGTAAGCTGCCCCAGCTCCTTTTTGGAAGTAGGCATAAATGTGTGTGAGTGTGTGTCTGTGTGTGTGTGTATGCAGGGAGAGTGCTCCATTTTAGCACTCCATTGTGGTGCCTGAAAAATGTAAAACGTACCCCAGCGTCATTTCCATGTGTTGTACTAGAAGGACCATCCTTCTTTTGATACTAAGTGAATTTTACTTCTTGGCACTCCTGTCCATTTGTTAGGGACACACGTGCGCACACATGTGCACACATGTGTACTGCACAGAAAATGAACGGTTTGCTTCACACAAACACAGCATCTACGGGAATGCCCCATAACAGCCACCCCCTCTCCACCTATTCCTTTAGCTCCTCCCAAATCCATTGGCTGAGCTGAGGCCAGATGCTGTGGTTCCTGTCCAGACTCTTGAGGCACCAGGAAGTCGCATGACTCAGGTGGGACAATGGGTGTGAGAAGGTTTCTGGAATCACAGTGAGGCCTCAGCTGCCCTGCCTTTCTTCCCCAAACACTTACTGCGAACTGGAGAGGAATAAACCGGGAAGCTTGTTTCTGGGAATTTACAGATAAACGACCTGACTGTTCAGCATCCCCTCGGGTTCCTGCTGTTTCTGGATGGCTGTGTATTCACTAACAACTACCAGTCCCTTTTCACATTAGCCGTCTTATTTTATTTTACTCTATTTTATTATTATTATTTTTAAGTTTTGGCTGCGCCGCATGGCACGTGGGATCTTAGTTCTGCAACCAGGGATCTAACCCGAGCCCCCTGCAGTGGAAGCGTGGAGTCTTAACCACTGGACCAGCAGGGAGGTCCCCCACGTTAGCCATTTTAGATGAAAACGTTTCTGGACCATATTACAAATGCCTCTGCCTTTTTAAACAGAGCATGGTTGAGACTGATGAACCTTTTATTGGTGCCTTAGAAACACTGCTGAAGATTCTCTAGTGAACAAATGCAACAGAAGGTGCCCTTGGGGTCTGCGAAGTGACAGGGCTTTTTGTCCTGGTGCTGAAAAGACCTGAGCAGAGCTGTGCTGAGCTGATCTGAACGGTGCTGCTTGTTTTAAAAAAACTCCTCTTTGCTCTGAAGCTGTTGATTTCCACAGCCCACAGGAGGGGGAAAATAGCTATCTGCCAACACCTGGTTTGCTGTTTCTAACATGCTCTGGGTTGGGAAGGCAGGCTGAACATGACGTTTATTCTGTGTTATGCTGAAGCTCAGGCTTTAGTGCATGGATCTTGTTGCCTGCGTCTGGGGTACTTAGAGGACTTTGATTCCTTTCTGGTTCTTTCTCTGCTGTAATTTCATGCAGGGAGGGAAGACACACCTCTCTGGTCAAAGGAGGTCAGTTGGTCCACGTCTGTTTATTTTTTGCCTTTGTTGCTCTGAGTTCGGCCTTCTCTAATTGGTAGGAATACAGGGTTGAACAACAGACAGTACCTGTCCTCAAGGAGCTCATATTCCAGTGAGAGGAGACAAACAGATAAAATATTTTAAGCCGTCATAAATTCTATAAAAATGATAAAATAGGACAATGTGGTAGAAGTTGACCTGGTTTGCTTGTGTTGTTTTGTGTTCATTTGGATTGAGTTGTGTTGGGTTGGGTTGAGCTGTATTGGGTTCTACCGTGTTATGTTGGGTTGGGTTGAGCTGTGTTAGGTTTTGTTGTGTTGTGTTGGTTCTGGTGGGTTCTGTTACTGTGCTGAGCTGTGTCATGTTGTGCTGGGTTGTGTCGAGCTGTGTTGGGTTAGGTTATGTTGTGCTGTGTCGGCCTCTGTTGGGTTGCATTGAGCTCTGTTGGGCTGTGTTGGGTTGAGCTGTGTTGGTTTACGTTATGCTGTGTTGTGTTGGGCTCTGACAGGCTGTGTTGAGCTGTGTTGGTTTAGGTTATATTGTGTTGTGCTGTGCTGGGTTGTGCTGTGTTGAGCTGTGTTGAGTTCTGTTGAATTGAGCTGTGTTGATCTGGGTTCTGCTGGCCTGTGTTGAGCTGTGCTGGTTTAGGTTGTGCTGTGTTGTGTTGTGTTGATCTGGGTTCTGCTGGTCTGTATTGAGCTGTGCTGGTTTAGGTTATGTTGTGTTGTGTTGTGCTGGGCTGTGCTGGCCTGTATTGAGCTGTGTTGGTTTAGGTTGTGCTGTGTTGTGTTGTGTTGGGCTGTGCTGGCCTGTGTTGAGCTGTGTTGGTTTAGGTTGTGCTGTGTTGTGTTGTGTTGTGCTGGGCTCTGCTGGCCTGTATTGAGCTGTGTTGGGTTGAGCTGTGTTGGTTTAGGTTAGGTTGTGTTCCCCCTTGTTGGGCTCTGCTGGCCTGTGTTGAGCTGTGTTGAGTTCTGTTGAATTGAGCTGTGTTGGTCTGGGTTCTGCTGGCCTGTATTGAGCTGTGCTGGTTTAGGTTGTGCTGTGTTGTGTTGTGCTGGGCTCTGCTGGCCTGTGTTGAGCTCTGTCGGGTCGTGCTGGGTTGAGTGTTTTGGTGGTCGGGTGATGGTGGGGGCCCCTTCTTTAGCCATGGTGGTCGGGAAGACTTCTCAGAGGAGGCATACTGAGTTGGAACCTGAAAGATGGAGGATGAGGCAGCCATCCTGGGCAAAAAGAAGATCTGGGTTGTCTCTGTTTCTGCCCACTGGGCTGCTATGGATGTATTTAAATTCGTCCTGTTTCCTTTCTAAGAGATAGGCCTTCCAGAGCAGAGACCAGTCACCATCTCCTTCATGAAAGGGCCTGGACTCCCACACCACGTAGAACTCAGAAGTACAGCTTACAGGCTTCCTTCCTGTCCACTGGGAGCTTCGCCCCAGCTCCAACCAGAGCAAGAGGCCAGTGAAGTGAGTAAAAGCCGACTTGCTCTGGTTGGAGGTGGGGCGTGAGGGGTGGGATCCTTGCACCGAGGTGAAGAAAGCCCTGGCGTGACCGGGGACAGTCAGGCGGTCCCAGCTCCGGCCACCATCCCAAGGGCAGGCCCTGCTCTCCCGCGCCCTCCCAGGCGCCTTCACTGACCTGCACGCGGGCCTCGGTGAGGTCGGTCCTCATGGCCAGCTGCTCCCGTGCGTACACGTCGGGGTAGTGGGTCTTCTGGAAGACTTTCTCCAGCTCCTCCAGCTGGTAGCTGGTGAAGGTCGTTCGGTTCCGCCGCTTCTTGCCCTTGTTGCTCTCGGAGTCCGCCTTCTCCAGTGGGCTGGGGAGGTCGGCGCTGGCCCGGTCCTGGGGCCCCTTCACCCCAGCCTCCTTCACGCTGAGGTAGCTGCTGTCCATCCCCACGGTGTCAGAGTCGGGTGGCAACTCTGGCTCACCCAGGGAGCTCTCTTTGGCTGAGGGGGGAGAAAAGAAGGTCAAAAACCAGTGGCTGAACCAAGCATGAGAGGAGGGAGGGACCAGGGAGCCATCCCTTGCCTTTGCCCTCTCAGGGAAGTATTGGGTGCGAGGTCAGGAGGCCCAGGTTCTAACCCTGGCTTGCCATTAACATGCTGTGTGACCTTGGGCGAGTCTCTGAGCCTCTCTGTCCTCATCTCAGCATGGGCTCCTTTCCACACCAATGTCCTGTGACTCTGGGTCAGCCAATCTGACCTCTATAACATTTAATCTCCACCCCACTGACCCTGGGCTCCTCCCTCTAGAAGGACTCCCTTTGCCAGCACTTCTTCGGGCGTCGAGGTTGCTGACTCAGTGCCTCGGACTCCCAGAGTGGGAAGGAAAACTCAGTCAGCAGCCATATCTGGCCCAACTGAGCTTGGAGTGAGGAGGAGAGGCCCCACCTTTCCTGGCCTGGTCCTGTTTGGGGTTCAGCAGGGGCTCTGGAGACTCTGCCCAAGAATCTAGTGCTGAGGGGTCCTGTCCCGGCGCCCTCCACACTGGTCTCACCTATTGTCCAAGTGGTGACCTGCCCCTCCAGGTGGGGGGCATCTTTACTAAGGAAGTGGGGCACCTCCCCCTGACACGCCCAGGATGCTGACACAGGGGACCCAGCAGACTTACACAAAGCTCACGGCCCAGGCCCACAGCCACTGCTGTCTAACAGAACGGGGCTCTGCCCGCTGATTCCTGGATGCTCAGAGCTGCAAAGGACCAGTCAGCCCACAAGGGTCAAGGGTGGAGCGGGAAGTAGCTTGTCCAAGTCCAAAGAGCCCAGTTAGCACCCTGGGCACACACTCATCTCAGGGCAGGGGTCAGAGCACAGGCTCTGGAACTGGCACCAGGGGTGTGAGTCCCAGCTGGGTGCTTTGGACAGTTCACCTAACCTCTTTATGCCTCAGTTTCCCCCTCTATAAAATGGGGATGCAGAATCCCGTAGGATCTTCCTCACAGGGTAGTTGTGGGATTAAAAAGGCTGACACATAAAGCACTCAGCGTGGTGCCGGCTAGGCAGCCTCCTGCCCGTATCATTATTTCCCCAGTTCTGGTCTAGACCTGTGAGCAGCAGAAGATTCTGGCCCTGGAGAAGTCCACCAAGTGGGCAGGCCCTCCCTGGAGGCCCCAAGCGCAGGAGCGTGTGGGCATGCTGTGGGGAGGGCGCTGGACTGGTGTCTGGAGACAGGGGTGTGAGCACCTCTCTGAGCCAAATTCCATTGACTGTGACTCTTGTAGAGTGAAATAACATACAGGATTAATAAGACATGTGTGGGGAGCATTTGACAAAACCTTTCACACGCGCAAGCTCTGATTATGACAAGGATTTGTGGTCGGTGTAAGCACCAACCACTCTGACCCTCGGTCTCCTCTTCTAGGAAGAGATCTGAGCAGCGGGCATTAAGTCAGGACGATGCCTCTGGCCTGGGTCTCTTAACCCTGTCCAGGTCCTAGGGCCGAAGCTTCAGGTTCAGTCTCGCCCCTGGCTTTCTGTGTACACTGGGGGCTCCCTTACTGCTGGGGAAGCTGAGAGGGACGTTTTGCTCTCTGTCATTCTCACCTCCCTCTTCAAGGCACTGAGGAAATCGGGGTGGAGGTGAATGCCCAGAGTGGGCCTGGAAGCAGCTTTGGGAGGCTGTTCCTGAGGGCCACTGGCAGTGTCGATACCAGCAGGGTGGGGGCTGACCCTCAGGCATCACATATGACACCCACGTAAGCCCAGACACAGGCAGACCGCCACGGCTTTGGTGACGGCATCATGCAAGCTGCAGCTGGCAGCCGGGCCAAGAGCTTTCAGCAAAGATATTTATCTTCCTGGCAGACAAATAAGTTTTATGTTTTGGGTTTTTTTTTTTAAGGAGAAGAAATCCCACCCAGCCTCACCAAAAATAAACATCTCTGTTATGCAACTTCCTGGAGGCTAGACTGGGGAGGGGGGGCAGCCCCTGCCCCTTCTGCCCTAGCACTGCTCCCCAGGCCCCATCCCATGACCCCGTAGACCCTTGCCGTATCCTCTGGCCTTCAGCCTGGGATCGGGACCACCCCATACAACAGTAGGGGCTGGGCCATGCAGGGAAACTCCATGCTATAAAAAGCAATTGTTGGTAGGGACCAAACTCCTCATGTCAAGTCAGGGGAAACTGAGGCCAGAGAGCGCGGGAAATGTGCCCTAATTAGCGACAGAGTGCAGCCTCTCAGCCCTTGGTTGGTCCTTTACTCCTACCCATGGTCTCACGGCCTTTCCTGGGGAGAGAGGTAGGACCAGAAGGAATCCAGGGGCCTCACATAACCAAGAGGCTTGGTCTGCGCATCCTGGGGTCAGAAGGACCAGCCCCAGAGGAGGAGAGAGTGCGGATGTGGACTCTGGGAGAAGCTCCCCAGCGTGGGCTGGTTCTAGGCTCAGCTCGGGGGGAGGCGGCAGAATGTCCAGTCTTCCAAGAAGAGGAGTAAGAATCCAGTTTCCCCCCCTCCAGCCACCCACTGAGAGGGAGCGAGTGGGTCAGGAGTGGGGAGACAGCATGGCATGTGCAAAGACCACCAGACCGAGAGATGGGAGATGTGTTTGCGGTCCCGGCTCTCCCAAAATCTGCCTGAGACTCCAGAGGATGCCTTTTATGTCCCAGAGCCTCATCTGCACACGGGAGCAGGCACGCCCTGTCTGGTGTCACAGCTTTGGCCCGGTGGAGTGATAGCCCTCCCGCCTTAGGAACCAGTGGGACCTTCCCCTTGGGATCTGGAGTGGGGAGAAGAGGGGAGAGGATGGGGCCATGTCTGTCCAGGCAAATGTCAGCTCACCGGAAAGGCTTAGAGATGAAGGAATTCTGGCAAAACTGAGGTTTCTCTGGTCCTTGAAGAGGGAAGGAATCTTCCAAATCTCCATCTTGATTACTGATCACCTTGCTTTAAATTCTGAGGTTGGGTCCCTCATTTAGACAACAAAGGAAAATTCCCCAAGGTTCTGACCCAACTGGTCAGGACGACAAGCCAAGGAAGTCCCTCTCAGGTGCTCAGTGCATCAGTTTCCACCTCCTGCCACCCTACAGCATCTCTACAAAGCGCTATGATCCAGGCTTTGGTGACAGAGAGCTCACTGCCCCCGGGACAGCTGGACCATCTGTCCTTAGGTCCAGCCCGTGTCTGTCTCCTGTAGGGTCTGGCTCATTGGTCCTGGTTCAAAACCTCCCGGGGCCTTTCCCAAGCCAGCCCTGCGGACATCTGGAGAGGGCTGCGCGCCTCTTGTCTTCCATCCTCCTGAGTAAATAATTGCAGTTCCCACCGCTCTTCTGCAGGAGGTCCTGAGTTTAACAGGCCTGCCTGAGGCAGGTGGGTGCCAGGGATGGGACGGGTGATGGTGTTGGGCTCTGGGCAAAGCCAGCAGATCGCTCTGCAACTAGATGATCCAGAGGGGCCGGGTGGAGACTTGGTACCGTGGCCTGAGGGCTGGTGCTGGTCAGGGTCCAGCTCGCTCTGTGACTCCCTCCTCAAGACGGCCACTGAAAACGGGGCCTGAGACTCAGGCTGAATTACTCCTGAACAAAGGAAAGCACTGACCTCCTTGGTCTCCCTCACCCCCACCTCTGTCCACCTGCCTGGAATGTCCCTTTTTTTCCAGCTGACCTCCAAGGTCCAATCAAGCACCAGCTCCTCCAGGAAGCCCTCTCAGACTGGGGCAGTCATACAGACCCCGCCATCCAATTACTGACTGTTTTTTCGGACTAATATATAATCAAACCCCAAATGTCCAGCTCCTCCTAGAGAATCAGTTCCCTGAGGGTTGGGACCTCATGCCATTTGTCCTTTCTCAGCCCAGGATGGGACAGGCAGCAGACAGGCAGGAAGAGGTTACTGAAGAATCAACGAACAATTTCTAACAAACATTACTGAGCTCTCACTCTGTCCAGCTACCTCTGTGCACCTACTGCGTGCCAGTACCTATAGGGTACGTGCAGAGATGTTTGTTGAATGAATACATCCCCATAAACACCGAGGAGAAAGGTGGCGAGGATACATGAGAAAAATGCACATAGTGACGAATGCCTCCATCAGAGGCTGACAGCTGCAACAGAAGGAGGTGAGATCACTGAGGGAGAGAGGAAAAGATGGAGGACGGAAGGAGGGAGGGAAGAAGGAAGGAGAGGAGAAAGACCAGGCAGACATAGAAGGATGTCTCCAAGTAGCAAGCAAGAGGGTCAGGGAGGCAGAAGGAGAAGCACAGAGATGGGCTTCACGGAACCGGGCTCCGGAATTGAAATGTCCAGGAAACCCAGCCCAGCATCTGCCAGGAACCAGCTCTGCATCCATCGCGCTGCTATACTGGGAGAGAGAAAACGGCACTGGGATCTCCCAGCTTGCCCCGCTGCTGGGCCCACCTTCTCGAGGCCCAACAGCATCCGGCACTGGCATGAAGCTGAGCAGCGACAGAGCCCCTTTGGGTCCAGGCCACCTGCCTCCCTGGCTGGCTTCCCCCCATCCTCCCTGGGGCAACCCCCTGTGGACTCTGGCCTGGTGCTATGCTGACACCCCGCCCAGAGTGGGAAGGGATCCCTGGACGGGCTTTGTCCCAGGCTGTGTGGCCCAAGACAACGTAATCGCAAGCTGCAGCTTCCCCGAGAATGTCTTGATCTGGAAATAGATCCCAGACTACTCAGCGGAGTCAAGTAATGTGCACAGAACACCGAGAGTCATCCTTGCCTGCCCCGAGGCAGGGACGCTGGCCCTTCAAACAACCCAGGCAAAGACTCCCATCGACCACTTCTGATGAAGTGGGAAGCATTCTTCGGTTCGAGGTTATATTCTCCATCAGGAGCCACAGAGGGCCCTTGGGCCTCTGCCTGAACTCCCCTGGGGAGGAGGCCTGGCCTCTTCTGGGAGCCACCTGGTCTGCTGCCGGACAGCCCTGGCTGTTGGATTTCAAGAAATCCAACGAGAAACGGGAAACCTTTCTTCATTCCCTTAACCTCTAGCCACTCGTCCCGGTTCAACCCTAGGGTGTCGCTCTACTCTAGACTAACTTTTTTTTGACATGAAAGGCCTTGAAAGATTTCCAAAGGTGACCGTGATTTTTTTTTTCATGACTGTGATTTCAAGAGAATTTTTTTTATGGCTGTGATTTAAAGAGAATGAACTTCTGAAGCCACTTGGGGACAGGGTGCCGCAGGCCTGTGTGTGTACCCCTTCCGCGTGCCCGGATGTGCGCCCTCGGGCATGGGGCAGAAGCCTGCATTTGCACGTGGGTGCGGGGAACACATGTAGTGGCCTGCGGGTAGGTCTGTGTACCGTGCAGGCTCGTGTGGTCAAGGGCATGCACACAAGTGGCACGTGTGTGCCTGCGGACGTGTGCTGTTGCGTGTGGGTGTGGGTGTGAACGTGACCCTGTAGATACACGCGGGTGGGTATGGACATGGGTGGTGCGTGCGTGTGTGTGTGCGTGTGTGTGCACCCTTGCACATGGAGGGTCTGTCTAAGGGGTTTGAGTAATTTTATCCTCCGTGCTTTTGATTACATCTATTTTTCCTCCAAACATCTGCTTTGTGGGGGACATGCCGCTTACTCTGTTCTCGGGTGAGCCGGCCGCATGCCCTGTGGCAGTGTGCACACCGCCGATGCAACCTCCTTAAACAAAACAGGCCAGCGTGAGGCCCTTTCATGCTATTTAAAGGGCACTGACTAAGCCCACCGCTGTCCAAACAGTCGTGCGGGGGTGGGGGCAGAGGTTAAAGGTGAGCCACGGATTATAACCCCAGCCTACCTCATCTGCCGCTGGCCTCTGTCCAGAGTTCAGCTTAGACATCCCTAGTTTTAGCTCCAGGTCCAAGAAATAACACCAAAGGGGTAGCAGTAACTGGGGCAGCGTTTCAGCAAACATGCACGGAGCCTATCAGCGTGTACCCAGTAGAGACGGACGGTGTTCCTGCCCTGGAGGAACTGCCAGTTTGTCGAGAGGAAGCACAAGGGCTCAGGCCAGCCACCCACGAGGTGACTTAGGCACTCCTGTCACCAACATGCACCCACCCAAGCCCTAAATGTGCCTCTCAAAACAAGGAAAGTCCGAGAAACTGTCACAGATCACAGAAGGCTAAGGAGACATGAGGACTAAATGTGATGTGGTATCCAGGATGGGGTCTTGAAACAGTAAAAGGACATTAGGGAGAAACTAGTGAAATCTGATTAAAATGTGGAGCTTAGTTAGCAGTAACGTTAAAACTAAAAAAAGATGGGTAAAATATTTGAATGGACATTTCACCCAAGAAGATATACATGGAAATCAGCATGATGACCCCCTCAGTGTATTATCCACGAGGGATATTCAAACTAAAACCCCCTTGAGATATGGCTACACACCTATTGCAACGGAAATCAAAAATCTGATGCTACCAAGTGATAGCGAGGATATGAAGCACCTGGAACTCTCATTCATCGCTGGTGGGAAAACACCGTGGCATTGTCTCGTCTAATTAAATATACTGGCATGGCTAGACCCAGAAATCCCACTGCTAGACATTTGCCCTAAAGAAACAAAGACTTATTTTCATTGCACACGTGTATGCAAATGTGTATAGCAGCTTTGCCCATAATCACGCCAAACTGGAAACAACCCAAATGTCCTTTAACAGGTGAATGAATAAACAAGCTGCGGAACAGCCATGCAGTGGGATGCTACAGAGGTAAAAGGAGCAAACTAGTGATACAAACAATGGCATGGATGACTCTCAAAGACAGAATGATGGTCTGTCAAAGAAGCCAGTCTCAAAATGTATATAGTGCGTGACTCTACTTATTTATTGCATGGTATTCTGGGGAAGGTAACAGTACCAGGACGGAGAACAGATCACTGATTGCCAGGGGCTGGGGAGGGGGCAGGTCTGACCACAAAGGGCTGGTGTACAGAACTATGCTATCCCGTATCCCGGTTGTGATGGTGAGTACGTGGGTCCGTACAGGAATGTGTTCAAATTCATAAAATAAACCCCCCCCGTTTTAACTTTACACCATGCTGTTTTAAAAATAAAAAAATATGTAAACTATAGAGAAAATTAAAAATTGGGTTTAAATATAGTAAAGAAAAACTTAGTAAGTAAAAAGTTTGTATGTCTTCACCCAGAAATCTCACTTCTAGGGATTTAACCTAAAGACAGAATTAGGGATGGGCACAAAGAATTAACTAGAGAGAAAGTTCATCATGGCATTATTATATGGAAAAACTGAAAGTAACCAAAATATTCAATAATCGGAGACTGGTTAAATAAAGGACGATATTTCCATAACTGGAAGATCCTTCCTGATTTTCTTTATTCTACAGACTGTTTCTCTCTTGGCATTTAATACACATTATTTTGTATCTATTTGCTTTTCCTTTATTTATTGTCTCTCTCTCTCCCTTCCATAAAACAGGGAATATATCTGCATATACTTGTTTTGTTTAGCCCTTTTGTTTAACGCCTGGTATTGTGGCTGGTATGCAGAAGGGGTTCAACAAACATTTGACGAGAAAGGAGTGAAACTGATGTGAAAGAACAGCATTTTAGTAACTGAAACATGTTCGTGTTATAGTAAGTAAATCTCATTTTGAAAAAAAGGGGAGGTAGGGGTGGGGTACCTGTCCTTAGAAAATACTAGAGGTTTCCCGAGGTAAGAATACTGGTATCTGGGTTTTGTTCCTTTTTTTTTCCTCATCTGACTTAATTTTCTATTTGTCTTACCATGACCAGAAATGGCTTTTATCATTTTAAAATGCTATGTGGAAGCAGCGATTAGAATCCTGAGGGATGTCTGCTCTGGCAGGTGTTGGATTCAGCTGTGTGATGTGGGAGGTGGGTGTGAGTGCCACGGGGGAGCCGGGTGGAGGAAGGGTAGGGATGCTTCAGCGAAAGGCCCCTTTCGCGGTGGGCATCGGCCACTGTCCTCACAAACTGGGCGGCCCCCTAACCCCATGACTCTGAGGCCTCTTGGATACTGGAGATTCCCAGAGCTCTGGCTTAAGCGTAGACCTCATTGGTTTCTCTGCCCTCAGACTCACCGCCCTCAGCTACAACCAGAGAGAGTGTCTAAAGCACACATCCCATCTAGTGGGAGCCTGTCTAGAGGCCCTCCACTGGTGCCCAGAGCCCTCATTAGGATGGTCAGATAGAATACAGGGTGCTCAGTTAAATTAGAATTTCAGAGAAACAGTTATTTTTTAAGTGTAAGTATGTCCCGAATATTGGATGGAGCACACCAATACTAAAACTTATTCATTATTTATTTGAAATTCAAATTAAATGGAGCACCCTGGTTTTGTTGTTAGTTTTTTGCTAAATCTGCCAGCTCTGCAAGTCAGGCTGACTGTGGCATTCAGGATTCCCCAGGCGGGACTGACACTGGTTCTCCTCACAGACTTACATCTTTCCACACCCCACCTCTGCACCTCGCTTCCGGTCCCACAGACCTGCCCTCATGCCTCCAGTACACTGCTCGAGCGGCTTCAGGCTACCCCATTCCTGCATATGTGCTCTTCCTTCTAACCGGAATGCCCTTCTGCCCCTCATGCATCTGGCTAACTCCTCCTCTCCCTGCGTATCTTCCTCTGTAAATTTTGTGGCTTTTCCCCCCCCTCGTTACATATAATTATCTATGTTCTATATGGAAATTAGAAAAAAAATCAAGACAGACCAAAAGAAGAAAACTGTAACACACAAACACAAAAGGGAAACGTCATTTTTTTGGGGTACAAGTCTTTTTTCTTTTTAACCTAACACTATCCTGTATATCTTTCCATCCTATTCTATATTCTTCTACTACATCGTTTTTAGTGGCTGCACAGTATTTCACCACCTGGACAAACTATTTTATTTCATCAGTCCTTTACTGTTGGGCACGTGCACGTGGATCGCTGATTGTTTGAAATGATAACAGGCCTGGGATGAATATCCTTGCAGTTAAATCCCTTGATACTTTCACGGTAATTACCTTAGAAGAAGCTCCAGGAACTAGAAATACCGAGTTAGATCACAGTCACACCTTAAGAGCTCTGATAAACGTGTCTTCTAGAAATCTGCCAACTTCCTCCGTGTGCCCACCTGCTTCAGGGCCAATACCAGTCATTATACTGTTTTTTAAAATCTTTGCCAGTGTGAAGGATAAAAGTGAAATCTTGTTTGAATTTACATTTTTTTATTACTAGTAAAGTTAACCTTTTATTTGTTGTATTTCTTCTTTGCTGAATTGTTTCTACTGGGCTTCCAAGGTTCAGTGCAAGGCCGACCCCTTCTTCCTCCCTGACCCCGGGGGGCTGGGCTTACCTCTTAAACACTGGATTCTCTGCTCTAAAGCACTGGTGTGTGGTCCTGCTTCCCACTCCACTGTGAGCGGTTCAGACCAGGGCCTCCCTGATGCACAGCTGAGTCCTGAGCTGGGCCCGGGCTCCTTCTGCCTTTGGTAGCGCCGGGGCAGCTCTGCACGCCCTGCTGAGGTGATGGGGCGCCCATAGGAAAGGGACCCAAGGCCACGGGGCTGGACTCCGGAGCCGGGGGGCCTCGGTCCCTCAGCACACACTGCTGTGTGTGGGCCTTGCGGGATGATGGGGCTCAGAGAAACCAGCCACGGGGCTGGGCATGAAGGGCCAAAGGTGGCCCCGCTGCTGCTAGGGCCCTGGGCAAACCTTTTAGCTTCTCTGCTTCCTCATGTCAACAAGTATTGCCGGATTTCCTGCCAGCGAGAGGAGAGAAGGGGTTATGGAGAAGGCGCAGCCCCTACAGGAAGTCGAGACCGAGGAGGAGTCGCGGGGCCCTGGGACGCCATGCGCACCCACAGGGCAGGTTCCCGGGTCCCTGCATAAAGGCTCTAGGCAGCACCCCCAATCCAGCATGATCAAGGCTGCAGTGGCTCAAACTGGCCACCAGGAGGCACTGCAGTCCCAATTAAGTTCCTCGGGGCCAGAGGTGATGCCCCAGGGTCCCGGCTTCAGATGAAGTTTCTCCAAGTTTGGTTAAAGGCACAGGCCCTCCCTGGGAGGGTTGGCCAAACAAGCAGTTACTCAGTCCTACTATGTGTCTGCCGCTGTCTCAACCCTACAAGGGACACAGGGGTGGATGAGGTGGGTCCCTGCCCTTCCCCAAAGAGCCCTTTCCTCCTCTGGTTCTGAGGGTTTTCACATTCTTGACTTCAGAATTCCCACATGGTGGCTTTCTTCAGCACCCTCGTTTTACAGATGGACAAACTGAGGCTCAGAGAGAAGGAACCCATTGAATGTCACCACCACTGGGTGCCAGGCCTGACCTGAGCTCCTGATTCCCCAGAGTCACCTCCCTTCGTGGAGACCCTGGGGAACCCTCAGTCTTCTAGCTACTTATAAGTGAGCCATGCAAATGCTACCCACACCCAGGTTTTGCCCAGGTGGCTGTCCATGCAGCTGGCGGATTTGTTGCCAGCTCTTCTGTGGGCTCTTCCCCAGGGAAGCATCAGCAGAGGCGGGGGCTGCAGCCCCCTCCTCCATCGGTCCACTCTCACACAGCTCTCTTGGTTCTTCCCACACACTGAGGTGGGGAGGTTTCCTGTGGTCCAGAGGATGGAGGGCGCTTCCCAGAACCAAGGAAGGAAAAGGAATTAGCACTGGGATGCTTCATGCTTTACCCAGTACTAGCACACCTGTCATGCCACCACTGCTGCTCTTCACAACAGCCATGTGAAATATGCCCATTTGACAGCCCCAGAGACTGAGGCCAGAGGGAGTAAAAGACTTGTCTAAGAATACACAACTGGTGAGAGGCAGAGCTGAGGTCTGACCCCTAAGCCTGCGGCACTTCCTCTGGGCCCTCCTGGAGTGGATACCCTGTGTGGGGCTGGGACGGGACAGCCAGAAGACAGGGTCAGGGAGGAAGGGAAAAAGTGGGAGTCACAGGAGGATGGCTCCTCTCTGACGCCTCTACATCTGCCCCATCACATCCGACCTTCAGTGCTGGCCCTGATGAAACTGTCCTGATAGAATTTCATCGACCATCTGGGACCTCAAATGTGGACCCATGCCTTTTCCTGGGACCTTGTTTTCAGGGTCCCCTCCATCCCCCAGCTTACACCCAGCTAATTCTTTCTTGTTTTCTTTCGGACACCGGGTCTCAATTTGCATTTGTTCTCCACTAAATACCAAAGTATTTCGAGGTAAAGAGGCATATGTCTGCAACTTACTCTTAAACGGTTCAGAAAGAAAGAATACGTATCTGTGTATAGGTATGTATATTGATACATACATATATACAAGAGAGATTGAGAGTGATAACACAAATACAGTAAAACATTAAGATTTGGGGAATTGGTGTCAAGGGGATCTGGGAATTCTTTGTATTCTACGTTTAACTTTTTTGATGTCTGAAAATATGTCAAAACAAAAAGCTTTTAAAAAGAAGAAGTATGCAGACAAATGGGAAGAAACCACTTTATCCAGGAATCCCAGTTCTGAAGCCGGCATTTGTCATAATTTGAACAGGACCCAGACCGGGGTTTAGTTAGCAACCTCCCCTCCTCCCCGTCACCAGCACTGTCCACGGCCTCTGCAAATGAGCTCGCACACTGGAATCAAAATCACAAGGCAGAAGCCAACTCTAGGAACAAACCTTGCTTCCCCAGCCCTAGGGAAACCCACATTTCCACCCACGTAAGTAACTGGTGACCCCCTTAAAGCACGTGGTTCTTCTAAATGCTCTTCCAAGGCCCGAAGGAAGCAGTATTTTGTTAGCTGAGGTCAAATTACTCTCGGACCTTAAAAGTAATAAAAGTACTTTTTATTGTTTGAGCCTATTATAATTTCAGTCCTCCTACAATTAGTCTGAGTGAGGTTTCCTTGTATCCAAAGAGAAGGGCTTAAAAAGAAAGCCCACTGACAATAACTGGACAGTGGAAGTGACCTAAGTGTCCATCGGCAGATGAATGGAGAAGCAAACTGGTCCATCCACACGGTGGAGTATTATTCAGCCTCAAAAAGGAAGGAAATTCTGACACCTGCTACAACACAGATGAGCCCTGAGGACACTACATTGAGTGACACAAGCCAGTCACAAAAAGGCAAATACTGTGTGATAGCACTTATATGAGTCCCTCGAGTAGTCAAGTTTATAGAAACAGGAAGTAGAACGATGGTTGCCAGGGGCTGGAGCCCGGGGGTGTGGAGTTAGTGTTTAATGGGGACAGAGTTTCAGTTTTACAAGACGAAAAGAGGATGGACGGTGGTGACAGTTGCACAACGTTCCGGATGTATTTCATACCACAGGGCTGTACACTCAAAAATGGTTAAGAGGCGGCTTCCCTGGTGGCGCCGATGCAGGGGACACGGGTTCGTGCCCCGGTCCGGGAAGATCCCACATGCCGCGGAGCGGCCGGGCCCGTGAGCCATGGCCGCTGAGCCTGCGCGTCCAGAGCCTGTGCTCCGCAACGGGAGAGACCGCAATAGTGAGAGGCCCACCTACCCCCCCCCACCAAAAAAAAGGTTAAGATGGTAAATTTTATTATTACTTGTATGTTACTACAATAAAAATAATTGGGAAAAAAAGAAAAGAAAGCCCACTAGCCTATGTCCCTCAGGGCCTTCACTGCCTTTAGCCTCCGAGGTCCCCTCCGTCCCCCAGCTTACGCCCCAAATTCCTTTTTTTCTGTCTTTTCCCTGATGATGTGACTTGGTTTGCATCTATTCATTGTGCTCCTTCCTTGGTTTACTTGTTTGTTCATTCACCGATAACCTCCCCAGAGCCTCCCCTTAGTCATGGCCTCGTGGAAGGGACAGACGTGTAACAGGGTGGTCAAGTGTTATGGCCCGTCATGGCCTCGTGGAAGGGACAGACGTGTAACAGTGTGGTCAAGTGTTATGGGCCCCAGTGGCAAGAGCCCTGCATCCTGGGTGCAGCGTGTCCACAGGAAGGAGCAGTCGCTTCTTGTTGAAAAGGCCGGGGAGGCCTCAGCAAGAGCGTGACCTTGAACTGAGTATTGGAAACTACAGAGGTCCTGGCAAGGCATGCTACATTTTACGGCAAAACAGGACATCCCAACTGCCAGCTGAGCTGGTCCTAAATTACTAAGTGAGAAGCCTTAGGGGCCTCCCCACAGGGCTGGTGCCACTAATAAGGACGATCACATAATCACTCGTGTTTGAGTAGTTCTGACCCATCCACTATCTTATTTGATCCTCCCCAGATCCCTAGGAGGTCTGTGTTTTTACCCCCATTTTACTGATGAGGAAACTGAGGTCCAGAGAAGCTTAACTTGCTCAAGGTCACATAGCTAGGAGGGGCAGAGCTGGGATTTGAACCCAGATGGTCCAGCTCCAAGCCCAGTGTCCTGTCTATGGCCTCTCACACAACGATGTGTTGTCTCTCTTCCGTGGACAGGCAATCTTGAAAGGATTGCAGGCAGACTTAGTCTTGTCATTGGGAGACGCAACTGAGCCACTGGAGATGTTTCCATCACAGAGGACTAATCTAAACAGAACTTTCGGGTGACCATGAGAAGCCCCATGTATGATCTAACACTTGAACATCACCTCCTGATACTTACTGGGGTGAGCTGGGTCGTGACCTCAGTCAGGGACTCTAACCAGCCCTGTGAGCTGCTATCCTCATGGAGACTGAGGTTCCCCGGCTCCTTCCTTCCTGGTCCAGCCTAGGTCTCATCCCCAAGCCCTGCCTCATGAGGCTGGAGGAGATCCTAGCACCCCGCAGGGGAAGGGGCGCTGGCCCAGGCTGGGTCCACTGTCACAGAAGCAGAAGGAGCCTCCATACTCTCCCTTAACCCCAACAAGAAGTCCCAGAGCTCAGGGGTCACCCTGGGCCACTACTCACCTTCCAGGCAGGATACGGAGACCCCGAGCGACCACAAGGCCTGTCAGTGGAAGGACTGTGTCTGCCGGTTTCAAATCAGCTTGGTGGTCTGTCTGCCCCTTGTCCCTCTCTACCTTCACCTAACCAAGTGGCTTTGGGTATGTCCCTAAATATCTCCCACCTAATCCCTCAGAGCAGGGAGAAAACGTGCATTCCCAACCATCCCCATGGAGGCACACCGTAATAGTGCCATTGGATCCAAGGGAGGCAAGATGGAGAAGCTTAAATCCTGCTCTAGGTGAAATGAATGAGAAGTCTTTGGAGCAGGACAGGCTTGGGTTGGACTCCTGATTCTGCCACTTATTTGCTGCATTCATTCATTCAGCAACATTTCTGGAGCGCCAGCTGTGTGCTGGGCAAAGTTCCAGGTGATGGAAATAGGAAGTCTAATAAAGCATGGCCCCTTCCTTCCCAAAGTCCCCCTGCATGAGGGAGGCAGTGATTATGGTGCGGGGAGGTGGACGGAGCAGAGGCATCTAGGCCAGCCTGGCGGGGGAAGCAGTATTTCCAGGACCACTCCAGATCTCTGTATAGGAGAGGCTTCAAGGCAGCGATCTCCTGGGAGGGGTCTGTTAAAGCTGAGTATAGCTAGCTCTTTACGCGTGATAAGGAAGTGTCAGTTTTCCCCATTAAAGAAATGGGGAAATTTCTAAAGGAGATTGTTGAGGAGGCTTCCAAGCCACGCATGCTTTGGCAAAGTGGCTTGGCCTCTGTGCGCCTCGGTTTTCTCATCTGTAAAGTGAGGTGGATGATACATCCCAGCGTGTTTGTGAGGTCTCAATGAAGTCAAGCGCAAGAACGCACATCTCTGCCTGATACACAGCACGCTCTCTATCAACGGGAATCCCCCACGACAGCTTAATACCCTTATTATTTGGAGGCAAGGTAGGCCAGGGCAGCTGCAAGAGCAAAGCAAAGTCAGTCACTCAGGCTGCAGCGTTTCATCCTGCCCCCCGTCCCCGCCCCAGGTGTACTCTTTTTAGCTCAAGTTTCCCCAGCTCCAGCTGCCCAGAACATGCCACAAACCCCTGTCCCAAGTAGCCCCCCACCCAGTCCCCTTCCAATCAGGGCCCATTTTACAATACATATAACAAAGACGATAAATGGGGTGAAACATTTGACACAATTTTGTTTATCATTTGTTACATACATATTTAAAACTGCTAGTTGATGTTAAAGAAAGGCCCTTCCATAAATACTTTTTAACCTAAGTTAGGTTGCAACTTGAAGCTATAGCCACGGAATGAGAATTGTAATTTTTTTTTTTTTTTTTTTTTT
>NW_020173674.1:15425810-15441422 GCF_003031525.2 Neophocaena asiaeorientalis asiaeorientalis | reverse complement strand
ATCGGCAGGCGGACTCTCGACCACTGCGCCACCAGGGAAGCCCGAGAATTGTAATTTTAATCACTGCATTGAAGACAGTGTGGCTTACAAACCAGTTGACAAAGGTCAGAGCAGTCGTGAGCTCCTTATAAAAACCCCACTCCCACTCACACTCTTGGAGCATCTGGACAACTTTCCTGTGGAGGCACACCAATATTTAACGGCTCCGGAAGAATTTTCTCTGTGGGAGCATCTGCTGCCCTCTAACCATCATACCACCTGAAAGCTCTCTGGGGGTGGGGAGTGGAGAGACGGACTGTTCTAGAAAGGTAACCGATGCCACCACCACTGCTACTGTCATTTAGAAATCAACTTTGGTGATTCAGTACTATGTTGGGGGCCCTTCTGCCCAGGGAACCCCAGGTCACCTTTCCAGGCCCTAGTCTATTATCACTTCCTTTTTATGGATTTCCTGCCATGCCCTCCTCGGAACTCCCCTAATGGCCCCTAATTATTAGATTACTTTTCACAAAGCATTGCAAGTGTGGATGCATGGCAGCCTCCACCATTAGACAGTATCTTCATCATGGACAGGGAAAACATCTTATCAAGCTCTGGTCCCCACATCTGGCACCCAACAAATACCCTCTGAATTAGATGAATCTCGTTAAACAACTAAAGGTCTCAGCCTGCAGAATGACCACATCGGCCTAGAGAGAATTTTTTTTCCACCAAAATCAAGTGTTTTCTTCCTCCAGATGCGTTCATGCTGTGTTCATAACCTAAAGAATCATTTACAAGCCAAAAAAGCAAGAAGATGTTTCTCTCCTTGGACAAGAAGGGGAAAATAAGGGCTGAATTAATTGTGAAACTGCTAGTTAAAGTTTTCTGAGGTTGATAAGGCTGGATAAGATTATTCAATCTCGGCTTAACAAAATTCCATCTTTAAAATTACAAAACGGTTACAAATTCAAAATCTCTAGAACAAAATTATACCTAAGCTGTTAGAGCTTCCATCTAAATGGTTGGGATTTGGAGGAGGTGGGGTCCAAGTGTTTTGCCCATCACGTGTAATAAGTATAAACAATGTTCAATATTCCAATATTTGCAACAAACGTGTTGCTGAAGAATGATTCTTTCATTGCCTTCTGCTCATCTGGACTGAACAAAATGTCAAATGTGTCTCTGCTTTAAAGTGTACGGTGTGTACCTTCTACCAAGAAAACAGCAGTGGATATGTGATGAGTACATCTCTTTTCAGTACTCCTCAGGGAAATGAATCATCCCATGAAACAGTGAGAATGTACTTTGTGTAGCACAAAAATGGCTTCGTGTAATCTCCTCTGAGGGGCTAAGTCCTGCACAGTTTATTAGGTAAAGCCCGGCCCTGGCTGTCCACCTGCCTCGGCTCGGGCAGTGTTTCTCCAAGGCGGCCCCTGATCCCTGGTGCACAGCTGATGCTGAGCAAACAAGGAGGCTGGTCCACGAGCGGTTAGTTACCGTGAGTTT
Organism: Neophocaena asiaeorientalis asiaeorientalis; assembly: GCF_003031525.2. Lineage (NCBI taxonomy): Eukaryota > Metazoa > Chordata > Mammalia > Artiodactyla > Phocoenidae > Neophocaena > Neophocaena asiaeorientalis. The sequence goes on along the minus strand of NW_020173674.1, from coordinate 15,439,934 downwards.
AGGGAAGGGGAGTCTAAACTCCCCAGCAGCCTGGAGAGATGTGGCCTGAAGGGTCTGAGGGGCCCGGGGACACCCTTCTCCCGTCCTCGATCCCTCCTGACCCCATGCTAGGCAGACAGCCAGCCTACACCCCTTTCATCACTCATCCGTATTTTAAAACATTTTGTCAACCACACAGTGTGGACTCAGTAATAAATTGCTCATTTTCCAATTTTATGCTTTCAAGTCAACCGTAACTCTTTGTCAAAGTTTCCGGCTTCACCTACTCGAAGTTCCAGGAAAATCCTATCAAAAATAACAGCTAATATTTATTGAGTACTTGCTCTGTTCCAGGAACTGTTTTAAGCTCTTTACCTATATCATCTTATTTAATCCTCACGATATTATTCATATACCCACTCTACAGATAAGGAAATTGAGGCAAAGAGGTCAACTAATTTGCCCAAGGTCACTCAGCTAGACAGGCTGAAATCTGTTCCCAGGTCCTGGCTACACTGGCCTCACCGAATCCAAGGCATCGGAAGCTTCAGGCAGCCCGTGCAGCTGAATTGTAGGATGAACCCAGTTTCTACAGGATTCCAAGAACATTACACACTGTGCCTGTTACTTGCCTTTGGGCACCTGGCTTGGAGTCTAGGCCTCTGTTTATTCAACTGGGCTGGGGGATTCCAAGGCAGGAAGCACCGGCCTCACAAGAGCCCCCTTTGGGGCTCCCACAGCTCCACCGGCAGTGACAGTGGGGGGCAGAGCCCCCCTCGCCTTTGGTCACCTACCGGGGTGTAGAATACTATCTAGTCCCTGGCTGAGCCACTCACTGGACAGCACTTGGGATGGAGGGCAGAGGACAGGGGGTAGCAAATGCCTCGAGAATCAAATAGAAAATCTTCAAGATATTCACAGGGCCAACAGTGCAGAGCCAGCGGGGCGTGCACAGGGGACCTCCCTCCTAGAGCTCCTCCCAGCTCCATGGGGAAAGTGCTCTGGGATCACCTTACCAAAAAGAGTAGTCTCAGATTTGGTCCTCTCAGGAGGCGGTGTACGGACACTGAGAGCACAGGAGAATTTCCCCTAAGGCCATGTCCTCACAGGAGGGTCAGCTGGAGGACATGGGGACTCCCAAACAGCAAGGGGCCTGCTCAGAGGCCGAGGTCGTGGCGCTGGCGCCCTCACCACTAGCTCTGCCCACCACCCCTTCTCACCAGCTCTGCTTCCTAGAAAACAAGTGTGTCCCAGAGCTGAATCTCTTTGGCTGGTCAGGCTCTGGCCTGGAGGCGAGGGACTGAACGGGATGAGGTTCCCCATATTCTGCAACTCTGGACCTTCATCTCAGAAGGCCATGCCGGGGACAGACCAATTGTACAGAATAGAAAGCCTAGAAGTAAACTCTCAAACATATGGTCAATTGATTTTCCACAAAGCTGCCAAGACCATTCAATGGGGAAAGGACAGTCTTTTCAACAAATGATACTAGGAAAACCGGATATCCACATGCAAAAGAATAAAGTTTGACCCTTATCTTACACCATCTACAAAAATTAACAATGTGGATCAAAGACCTAAACTTAAGAGCTAAAACTATAAAGCTCTTAGAAGAAAACATAAGGGAAATTCTTTCTGGCATTGGAGTTAACGATGATTTCTTGGATATGACAATGAAAGCACAGGCAACAAAAGAAAAAATGGATAAATTGGATTTCATCAAAACTAAAAATTTTTGTGCATCCAAAGGACACCATCTAGAAAGTGAAAAGACAAGAATAGAGAAAATATTTGCAAATCACATATCTGATAAAGGATTACTATCCAGAATATACATAGAACTCCTACAACTCAACAACGAAAGCCAAACAACTCAATTCAAAAATGGGCATATGAATAGACATTTCTCCAAAGAAGAAAGACAAATGGCCAATAAGACATACAAATGGGGGCTTCCCTGGTGGCGCAGTGGTTGAGAGTCCGCCTGCCGATGCAGGGGACGCGGGTTCGTGCCCCGGTCCGGGAAGATCCCACATGTCGCGGAGCGGCTGGGCCCACGAGCCATGGCCGCTGAGCCTGGGCGTCTGGAGCCTGTGCTCCACAACGGGAGAGGCCACAACAGTGAGAGGCCCGCGTACCGCAAAAAAAAAAAAATAGATATACAAGTGGCCAAACACAAAAGGACAAATGTTGTATAATTCAATTTCTATGAGGTGCCTGGAGTAGGAAAATTCAGAGGCAGAAAGTAGAACAGAGGTTTCCAGGGGCTGGGAAGAGAGGGAGATGGGGAGTTATTGCTTAATGGGCCCATCTGGGATGATGAAAAGGTTCTGGGAATAGTGGTGATGGTTACACAACACTACGAATGTACTTGATGCCAGTGAATTGTTCGTTTAAAATCCTCGAAGTGGTAAATTTTATGTTATGTATATTTTACCACAATAAAAATTATCCCTAACTAAAATAAAGATTTGAATTTTAAAAGAGGCTACACTAAGCTTGGGGTCTCAGCCTCTCACTGCACTGCTCAGAGGCCTCCAGGGGCTTCCCTGAAGTCTGAGTACCTCACCAGAAAGTAAATGGCCCTCTCGGTTTTGCCCCTGTCATTCCTCAGGCAGATTCTTGCCTGTGTCCATCATGCCCCCAGCAAGCCACACACTTGCTCTTTCCCAAACACTCCGTGTACTTCCCTGACCCAAGTGCTATCTGCTGAGTCTAGAGTGCTGTTCCCAGCTCGTTTAGTTGGTGAGCTCCTATTCAACCTCCAAGGCCCATCTCAAATGCCCGTACTCACTAAGTTTCAGTCCATTCGCACTCTTCCTGAGGACTCCCATGTCTTCACATTCCCGTGGGCGGGAATCAACTCATTCACTGCCAAGTGCTCCACGCCTGATGACACAGAGGCACAACCCGGCAGGAACTGTTGGATGGGAGGGGCAGCCTTTGGCAGGGCACCTCTCACAGCTTTGTTTATGCCCAATACCCTCTCTAAAGAGGCAGGAGGAACTCCATCAGACTCCATTAGAGTCTCCTCCACCTCTCTGATCCGCCTCCCAGAGTGCCTGGCTCACTGCATAGTGGTGGCCGCCACCTGCTGAGTGCTGACTCCACCCCAGGCTCAGGTCTAAATGTTTCTTCTCACCTGGGCTGTAAGCTCAGGACGGCACCCTGGCCGGAACACAGCGCTGCATCCCTTGAGGGTGTGGAATCTCAGAATCCTGGGGTGGGGCGGGGCTGAGTGGATGGGATACCCAGGGAGGAACATCTGTCGCCCTGGGGCAGGAAGAACCAGGAGCCCAGAACTCACTGCAGGGAAGGGGGGAGACCTGAGAGGAGTGCGTGTGGTGGAAGCAGCAAGACCCTAGCTGCGGCCTTGGAGGTGACAGCAAAGGAGAACAGTGGGGGGGAAAAGGTGCTCCTCTAACTGCCAGAGGCTGAGAGGACTCCAGGCTTGTGCAAAACGGGGCGACCCAACACTTCCCTACTCCCACTCCCCAGAGGGATCCCTGAGAGAAATAAATTATTTTCCACCAGGGTACAAGAGAACTACAAGTTGGGTTCTCATCCAGGCTCAGATTCAAAAGAAGGAGGAAGGAAGAGAAGATAGAAAGATTTTTAGAGTTCCTAGCATTTCACATCCTGATTCCTCCCTCCCTCCCTCCCTTCCTTCCTTCCCTCCCAAATGTTCATTGAGCACCTGCCATGTAGAGCAAGCCCTTCTCCAGGCTCTGGGAAAAGTTTGAAACAAAACAGACAGAAGCCTCACGGCAGTCTCTCATCCTCCCCAGGAGGAAGGTATTTCCCCATTGTTTGCTCCCACACAGGGTCCTTAGCTCCACCCTGCCCTGACCAGAGGTTCTGGCACGTTCCTGGGGCCTCCGGGAACTCAAGGAGTAATCCCTCAAAACAGTTATGAGGTCCCGACGCAGTGCCTGGCCCCGTGTTCTCACCGCAGCGCAGCAGGACACTTGAACAGGGAAGAAGCTGGGCCCAAGGGCAAAGGTCAGGTCTAGACTCCAACCTGCCAGGCACCAAGCCCATCCTTGACCTCCCATCTGCCACTGCATCCGCAGATGGGAAGATGAGAGAAACTCTTTGGGGGCCATATTTGTAAAACCCAGTCTTTCAATCCCATATCATCTGGGATAGAATGAGAGTGACCTCAAATCTAATTAGGGTCGTCGCACAAAAGGATGCCCTCTGGGTTCTCAGAGCCCTTGGGCGTCAAGTACTCACCTTTGCGCCTCCGAGCTGTCCCACCTTGGGCAAGTTACTCATCTTCTATGAGTCTGCTTTCATCCTTGAAATAGGGATGATAATAGGATCTCTCTCTCAGGGCTGAGATGGGGATTCCGTGAAATCACACCCAGGAAGCGCACTGGCACAGGCAGGAGTGCTCAAGAAGCATGAGCTGTCACACGGGGTCCTCAGCAGCAGAGGCCTTACTTGCCAACTCTAACCTCCTTTTGCCTCACACCCCATCAGCCTCACTTCCTCGCTGTCCCTGTCCTGAGGCAGGGCGTCAGGCAAGACCGCCAGACTCTTCCTGTTTGGCACGCTGGACCGAGGAACCTCTTGGTACAACGAGGCCTGGAAGAGCGCAGAACCCCAGGGCCTCAGAAATCAACTAGTCCCAGGCAGGGGGGTTCAGATGGGAGAGTGAGGCCCTGAAAGGAGATCTGTGCATAGAACCGTGGGCATCCTTGTCTACTCTGCCCTTCGATGAGCTCCCTCCTTGAAGTGGGGCCGCGGAGCCATCCCAGCTCAGTGCTGGGGTGTGAGCCAGACGTCAATGTGGCTGAGTGGTGGGGCTGCAGACAAGGCCAGGGAGACCCCTGGATATCAGGGAGGCCCACATATCTAGGAGGCACCAAAGTTCTGAAACCTGATCGGAACCTTGCCCCCCCCATTCAAAATACCTTAGTACACGCAAGATGACTAAGGGGGTGGGGCCCTTAGTCCTCCCAGGTGGAGAACGTGACCTTGCAGGATATACCTGCAGGCACACTACCTCTCTGCATCCTCACACTCCCTTCCCACGTAGGCAGGGCAGGCCCAAACAGATTCCCTTTTGCAAATGAAGAAACTGAGTGGAACGGGAGATAAGGGGGCTGTTCCAAAGGCACAGGGCCATTTCCAGGGAAAAGCCAATACTTGAAGCCAGATCTCTTGACCTACAGAGAAGGCATGGAGGGGGAAAAGGAGAGAAGAGAGAAGTTGCCAGCTATTCAGCCAGCAGAGGAGATCCAGCTGGTCTGAGGCAACCCCCAACTTCCCTCAACCTCTCTGAGCCCTCACCTTCCTGGGCGAGGTTCCACCCACCAGGGGGAGTGAGGTGAGCCAAGCTGCCCGTCTCTGCCCAGCCTGAATCTGGGCTTCCCCCTCCCAGCACCGCCCCGTGAACTGCAAACAGCCAAGTCACTAGTCTGTCTTCTGAAGGCAGGGGCTGCGTCCAGGGCTTCACAGAATCCCCCGTGAGGCCTGGCACAGGGACAGGCAAAGTTTGGTGAGCAACTGGAATTAGGCATTTCAGTCCCCTTCCCTGTGAAACAGGGCATTTGGGACCAGGTGGGGCACCCACCCTGACACCATGACCCATCACGTTGGAGGGCTGAGTACCAGGCTTCTAGACCCAACCGATGTCCGCAGTCTGGCAGATGGTCAACCTCAGAGGAGGAAGTCGGTCATGTGGCCTCAGCTAAGCCCACTTGGGCTCTCATTGCATGGTTTCCATGCACTTAGGAAAGAAAACCTGGTTTAGGGAGCCCAGCAGAGAGCAGGAGTCCTTGCCCCACTGGGTCACATTCGGGATGAGTTCCTGCAATCCCACCGGGTGCCCTTCTGTTGCCCCGGCAACCCCAGGAGCTCATGGTGGAGCCCACCTTATTTCTGAAGGAGGAGGAGACTGCAAACATCTACCCTGTTTGATGCACAGACTGTGCGGCTTACTGGATGGGTTACAGCGAAGGGAGACAGTGGGCGGGGCCGGGGGGGGCGGACACTCTCCAACTCCTTCTTCCCCTGCCCCCAGCAGTGGTTCCCCCCTTCCCACTGGTCTGTGGGGATCCACTTCTTTTTAGGCCTCAGTTTGCTCATCTGTTAAGTGAGATCTGCAATGTGCATAAGGATGGTGCGGACTCTTCCACAGCCAGCCCCACAGGACCGCGGGCACATTCAAGAGGTGGAGGTAGGAGGAGGCCCCGCTGCAGTGTGGGTGGGCTGGGTGAGGGCCCCAGGAAGACGCTTGGGCTCGCCCCAGCCCCAGCTGGCCACAGGGGGACTCTGCCTGCCACTCGGTGAGTCAGCCTCCCTGAGAAGCCGCGACCAGCGACGGAGAAGGCCACAGGCCGTGACACACAGGCTCTTCGTCACCGCCTCCTGGCCCGAGACTCTGGTGGCAGAGCCTACAACACGCGCAGTCTCTGGGGCGGGCGTAGGGGGGTGCGGTGTCCGGGATCGTGCACAGGTGCTCACCCTCGCCCGCACACGGCTCACCTACACTGGCTGCACCCTCGGAAACTCTGGGGAACGCATGCCTTCCATATAGGAGCGCACACAAATTAGTATGCATGGTCCCCTGCATCCCCCTGGGAGCAGGACCGGACCGATGAGTATGGGCGGGGCACACTGCTCCACGTTCACGATGGACATGCGCTCACACAAACCCCCAGGCCTCCACCCACACCAGCCAAGGTACTGGGAAATGCTCACAGGGGCACTTAACCACACTCTGGCAACACTCCAAATGAGACACCAATTCTTCATTCATCCTTCCAGCCAGGAAACATTTCCTATGCCCAAATGTATACACCTGGAAGGACAGAAGGTATAGGATAGCAGGGAGCCGCTCGCTGGGTGTGTTCTAGGAGAAGGTCTGGCACGTGGTAGGTGATCAGTAAATGCCAAGATAGGGGAGATGGGTGCAGACAGGGGACAGGAGTAGTGGAGGGGCCAGGAACCCCTGAGCCCCCAACTTGAGCCTGGTCACTCGTGAGCAAAAAGACACCAGCCCCTCTCTCCTCTCCATAGTGAAGCCCCAGCTTGGATGGAATCTAGAGCCTGCATTCAACTTCCGATGCTCTAGGGCCGCCTGCCCACTTGACCTAGAACTGCTGCCTACTTGGTGCCTGCGCCCCTTAGCACACCCCGGGAAACCCTCAGGACATATTTCCACTTCCAGGAAAGCCTTTCCCGACACACTCTACCCCGATTTCTCCTGTACAAAAAAAAAAAAAAAAAAAAAAAAATGTATGTAAGGGTGACGAGGGCAGGGAAACAGGGTGAGGGGGGTCCAAACTGGTACCAGCACAGTAACCCCTAGAGGGCCTTTGGAAATCATCCAGACTCCTGCATTTCACAGAACTAAAATTCGGACCTAAAAGGGAAAGAGAAAGGGGAGGGATTTTCCCAAGGCCATGCAGGGAGTAGAGAACACCGTGGTGGAGACCCGCCGCCATCTCAACCCAGAATGTGTGTCCTGCCTCGCACGGGTGCCAAGCTGGACCTTCGCGCCCGGCCCAGACCCTCCACAGCCTCTCAGTCTTCTCCGTCATGGCCCTTGGAGAGCTCGGAGAACCTGCTGCTCTGCCCCGACCTGGGTCCCTGGCAGTCCATCTGCGAGGTGCTTGGGGCTGACGCCCAGGTTTCGGGACCCCCAGTTTGGAAGGAGAATCCGCTCTGAGACAATCTGCTTTAAGAATCCGATGAAACGCGCGCTGGCTCCCTCTCTTTCTCCAAAGCGCAGTGTCGCCCGCACCCAGCAGCCCCGACCCTGTGGTCCCCAGTACACGCGGCGTGGTCCTCGGGAAAAACAGGCAGTGGCACCCCCTGCAGCGCCCCCTCTACCCGCCGGTATCTCCCAGTAACCCTCCTCTCCTCACGCGCGTTGTCCCTTCTAGCTGCCCGAAACTGCCCGCTGCTCAGAATCGCCACCCATTCCCCAGCCTTTTGCTGCTCTGAGCATCCTCTTTGCGTATCTCTTTTCCTCTCTACTGAGCCTCAACTCCCCTTCCACCGCTCCCTCTCTTCCTTGGTGCTGCCGGTCTGGGGTGGGATGGGGTAGAGAAGAGGGTCAGTGGCAGAATGCACTGGAGATGGGCGGGTGCGTTTGGAGCTCCCGCGACACCTCCCTGGACACACTGGAGGCTTCTGTCACACCACTGAGCCCAGCCTTTGTAGGGAGACCAGCTTCCAGGCAGCATGGCATTAGCTGCCCCGGGCTACCCCGCACCCCTGTACTGGGTGAAGAAGGAGCATCTTGAATGGAGTCGGGGGTGTTGCCGCCCACCTGCACGTGTGTAGGCTAGGGAAGATGGCACAGGGCTGCACCTCTGGATGGAAGGTCCCTGGGGGCCACCAGTAACTCTGATCTCAGAAGCACCAGCCTACAGCTGGGAGGCCTTGGTGGCCGCACAGAAGTGCCTCCTCTTTCTCCAGAAAAGCCCTGTTTTGAAAAAAGGGCCTCTTCTCACTGTCCAGTCTGAACAGAAGGCTGGCCTGTGGCACCCCCAGCTCCGGAGCAAAGGGCGAGGGTGGGGCAGTGTCCTTCACTCTAAACTTGCTGGGTGATAATCAGCCCATAGCTGAGTCCCCCCCGTCTTGGTTTTCGAATCTGACGACCTGCCTTGCCACCTCAACAACGCCTGGTGAGCCCCGTAGCTGCGGGAGCACGTGACCAGGTGGCACCTGGCAGGCGAGGTCCCGATGCAGAGCCTCGATCTCACCGCCTCACCCAAAACAGTGCCTGTGCCCAGGTCCTTCGGTTTCCTGGGGGTGGGGGGAGCTGAGAGTTCTCTCCAGCCAAGCGTTCTCTCGCATCCGGCCCCCAACTCCCCTCTCCATGCAGTGAAAGGCACACCCACTCCAGCGCAGCCTCCCCATTCTCCATCCCAGGCCCTCGGAGCCTCGCGGGCGCCCGACAGTTTTCACATTCTTTCCCTGCCTGCTGCTCCGGGCACCCTGGTCCAGGGGTCGGCGGAGAAGCCCGAACCCCACACAGACGCCGGGACTCCAACCTCCTTTCACACCAACATGCAAAGGCCCTTACGTTTCCATTTCATATTTCAGTTTGCCACCAAAACAAAGCCGAGGGCAGACTTGCGGGAAGAGAGAAAGGAGCTGAGGCCAAGATGAAAAGGTATACCCACGGAAAAGAGCGCCCAGCTGCTTTCTGAAACGAAGGTTCTCGGGACTACGGCAAAAATTTATGTATGGTACTTTTAACTTGTTTTCCTGCTGTGGCCCCTCTTTGCAGCGGGCAAAACTCGGGGCTTCGGCGACTTCATGAGAGCCTTGCGCGGCGAGGTTCCCGGCGCAGCCCCTAGTTTCCTCGAAGAGTAGGGACCGCGCAAATCCGGGAGTACAAGGTCAGCCCACTCAAGAAACGCCGCTATCGCGAACAGGGGGCGCGCGGGGGGGGGCAGGCTCTCTGGCTTCCCTGAAGTCTCTTCTGAAATTTCCTTACATCAACTTAAAAAAAAAATCCCCCCACCCAAAGTTTTCGTTTACAGATACAGTACGTAAATGATCTGTGTCTTGATCCAAGTGGTCGTTATACAGCAAACACGTACATAACAATTCTTCAAACTTTCCACTTAACTGTGTACTTCACTGTATATAAATTATAATAAAGAAAACTTTGTGGCCATCGACTGATTTAAAATAATACTACACCTTTAATCCAGGCCTTCTGTTTTCCTATATAAGATTGTATGTGTTTAGGCTGGACTGTTAGAGCAGACTGGAGGTTATAGAAATGAACAAAGTAAAAAATTAAAAGCATCTTTCTTCCTCTCCTCCCCCACCCCTAAAATTGACCGGGGGTCGACGTCACAGCTCCCAGGCTTGAGTTTTCCCTCCATCATCCCACAATCACCCACGGGCTCTTACGGCTAATGGGCAAGCCTCGGTTTCTCGCTGTCTTTTTTTTGCGGGGGGTCTCTCTTACACAAAACACACCCCGGTTCTTTGAGTAAATTCGAATATGACCCAGGAGGAGTTTACACATTTTGTGGTGTGTGGATTGTGCTGGTGGGAGAAAATAAATATCTCTAGCATTCAAACTCTGCGTCTAATTCGCCAAATCAAGACCAGCCCCTCGGCGGTGCCCCAGGGGTCTCCGGCCCTACCCTCGTCTCCCAAGACCTCTGCGCTAAGAGCGCTGCCTTCGCGGACGGCTGGATGGGAAGGTAGCAGTGGGCTAGCAACGAAAACCTGCGTGCACCGAATCGAAAGCGAAAGAGAAGGAGGTAGCAGGGCCGTTCTCGGTAGCGTTCCGGGGCGCAAGGCCAAGGCCTGGCGGGCCGCGCAAGCGGCGGCTTGGAGAGTCGTCCGCGTTGGGAGCGAGGTGCCGGGGTCCCTACTCCCGCGGCGAGGAGGCTCTTCGCACGGCTGAGAAACGTCGGTCTCCAGCCTGGCGTGTCTCCTGGGGCCCATGCGGCCTAGGATGGGCCAGCGGGCAGGGACTTCGGAAGGCCGAAGTGCGAACCCGGAGCCTGACGGGGTCGGGACTGCAACACGCGAGGACACAGAGGGGCTCTATAGTAAAAGCGCGAATGTCTCTGCACAGGGGGGACTGTGGAGTTACATTGTTGGTCGCCCTTTTAGTACCGATGGGGAAACGGAGTCGCAGTTAGGGAACGTCTGCGGCCGGGGAAGGCTTTTTATCTCCGAGAAGCCCCGCCACTGGAGACCTGAGGCGGCTGTCCTGCCCCAGGCTCTCTCGCCGTGGCCCCAGCACAGCCCCCAAACCCGCACCTTTCCAAGGAGCGCTTGGACCCAAGGACTGGCTCCCTGGGCTGACGTCCCAAAGGAGACCTCGGACCCTCTCCTCCGCTCGGTGCAGTTGCCCAGACGGAGGAACTGGCTTCCTGCCCGGGGTGGGGGGTGGGGACGGGGACCAACAGAGCCGGGAAGGAGGTTGCCAGGTCAAAGCTCCCTTGGGTGGGGGCTGAGATCAGCCGCTGCAAGCCTAGCACCAAAGCCATGTCTGCCTCTGCCTTTCCCCCAGCTCCTGGGGACATCCGAGGTTTTTGCCTTAGACCCATTTCCCCCCCTCTGGAGTACATGCTCTCACAAGTGTGGAAGAGAACCATGTCAACGTGTGTCTCAGTCTCCCTGCTTGCTGGCCATCTAGAGAGCCCGCTGCAGAGGCCCTCCTCCCAGCTGCCTCTATAGAGATCAGAACCTCACCTCTTGGTGCCTCGGTTTCCTCCTCTTGGACCTAATGTGCCTAGCTTTTTTTCTACAGGAGCCAGAAATCTCCTCTTGGCCAGAGAAACAGCAGCTGCTAAGAGAAGGGAGAGAACAAGCAGAGCTGTTTGTTGTTTGTGGCTTTGCCCTGAGCAGTGCCTCCATCTTGGGCATCAGGGAAGTGGGGTCCTGTTGGTGTTTCCAGCTGCCTTTTGTCTCTACCTGTAGCTTTTGGCTTTGCCTAGCACAAGGTCGGGGGCCTGCCCTGTCCTCACAATTGGGTGCTTACAGGTTCCAACGGCACAGAGGCCGACGGTAGAAACGTGGAGCGGGGATGCTAGACTCTTGCTCTGTGGGGGAACGTTTACTACCCCATGAGGCCTCACTGTTATCTCCTCGTGATGCAGATGAGGAAACAGGGCTTTAGAGGGATTTCTTACTCTCAGGTCACAGTGTGGGCTGCCCCAGTGGCTACTGCCTGTAGAGGATACATTATGCAGGCTGGCAGTGGGGGCCCAGCAGGGCTCAGAGGCAGTGCTGGGAGGGGTCTAGCTCTTTCCCTTTTCCCTCTGAACCCGAAGACATTTCCAAATGAGAGTTTGAAAGCAGCTCAGGATCTCTCCTTGCCTAATTAACTCAGCCTCCTCAGAAGCCTCACTGGTGAATTTCTCTAACACATGAAAAATCAGTGCGGTGGGAGAGAAAACATGCGAGTCCCCTGGCTCCGCACAGCGAACCTCCACGGGTCCCTCAGTCCTCGGCTGGCTCACACCTAACATTCCCAAAGGACAGGGACCAGGAGGGGCCTGGGTGAGGCCAGGAGGAGGGAGCCTGACCCCCGGGGCTGGCAGGCTGGTGCGTGTGGACAGGGCGAGAGCCCCTCTCCACCTGAGTGTGGAAGGAGCACCTGTGTAGAGCTGTGAGTGTCTGTGATCCGAGTGCCTGATCTCATTCCAACAGGAAGGTGGAGAGGAAAGGTGGAGGAGGTGGGGACAGCCACCGGGTCTCTCTAAATCTGCTCCGTCTGTCCTGTGGATTTGACAGTGTGTGGCCCTGTGCGAAGCCACATGAGGAAGTGGTTGTGTGTGTATGTGTAGAGTCCAAGTGTAGTCAAGTGTATGTGTGAATGTTTGTGCGTGTCAACGACCACTTAGTGGACTGATTCTGAGCCTGTGGGGAGCCAGGTAGAGGCTGAGTGTAAGAAAGCGTTTCCCATGCGTTGCTTCCTAAGGTTATCCCAGTCGCCAAGGCCTCCACCATGTCCCACCTCTGTCCCCAGGCCTGGTGTCTCTCCGTCAGGCCTGGATCAGTGCAGCCAAAGCCGTTGTCCTGTCAGAACCAGCTCATTTCCGGGGCCCTGCCTGAAGGCCAAGGCCGCAGGGGGAGAGTGTGTACCCGGGGCTCCTAGCCCAGGCGTTTTCCCCTCCCTTCTCAGTTTCTCTCCCTGCCAGCTTGGGGCTCACCAATGCCGATTCTGCGGGAGAAAATGCCCAGGCTCCTCAGCTGCTCTGGCCTCAGGCCACCCTTGAGAGGCTCTCTCCTCCACTACGGTCGCGGCGCTTCAGGGCCCAGGCCTGCGTCCTGAGGCCGCCTTCAAGGGGGCTTGGAGGTCACTTAGGCCTCAGGTTCCCCGTGGGCCCAAATCAGGACCCAGAGCCTTCCCTCTTGCCCAGCACTGCGCCGCCTGGAACTCTGTTCCAGCCGGTCGGTCCTAAACCATTGCCGAGGCCGCCGCCTCTGGGGATCGCCGAAGGAGAAACGCTCGGGAACTCTGGTCGGCCCGCCTGCCCGCCGCGAACCACCTCGACTCAGGTCTTCCGCGGCCTCAGGCGTCTCTGGACCCGCACGCGCGTGGCGCCCCGGTTCCACGGCATCCCGGGCGCGCTCCGCCGACTGCGCTCCAGGCTCCCGGCCGGGCTCCGCACCTGCGACGCTCCCACCTGCGGCGCCGCCCGAGGAGCCCCCTAGCCGGCGAGGAGCGAGGCCTTGGCAGCCCCGGAGCCTAGCGCCCGAGCGCTGCGCTGCGACTGTTTCCCGCCGCACGCCTTGAGCGGGTGCGAAGCATCCGCTTCAAAGTCGGCCCGGCGGGCAGCGCAAAGCAAGTGGTTTGGGGGAACGGCGAAGAGGGAGAAACAGACTCCACGTTGAGTTTAATAGCCGACGCTCCGCACCCTCCGCCGAGCGATCTGAAGGGAGCAGGAGGTATCCCTTGGTCTCCTCGGAGCGGTCGATCCCCGTTTTCCTACCCGAAGTCACACGCAGCTCGGCCCCGCACCTCCCAACCCGCCAACTCCTGCCTCCCGCAAGCCGAACGGGTTTTGAAGGTGCCGAAGCCCTGGGTCCTGGGAATCCCAGCCCGAGGGATCCGCACGTGCACTCACCGTAGCAGGGGACCTGCAAGGCCGCGTTGTGGCCGCCGCCGCCTTCCTGGAGTTTGAGGCTGCCGTCCGGGGGCGTCTTGCAGGCGCCTCGCTGCAAGTAGAGATGCGGTTGCTGCGCGGGTGGCTGCGGCGGCGGCTGCGGCTGCGGCGGCGGCGGCTGCGGCTGCGGGGCCGGCGACTGGGGCTGGAACTTGTTAAAGGAGCCCCGCGCTCCGGCGCCACTCTCCAGGGGTGCCGCCAGGTCCTGCTGCCCCGCGCCGTAGCGGGCGCGGCTCTTGGCGTCCCCGAATCCCTGCCCTTTGGCGGCAGCCGACAGGAAAGTTGTGCTGAACTTATCACCGCCGGGGTATGCCCTAAAAGGCGACGAGCCCTCCCGGCTCTGCGACACCGGGCTGTAGTAGGCGTCCATGGCAGCAGCCGGCGACTCGCAGTAAGAGACGCAAGTCTCAGCATTCATGCCTGGCTTGGGCGGGCGACGGGCGGGGGCGCGAGCGAGAGCGCGAGGACGCCACCGCGCGCCTTGGTTGGGAGTTTGGAGAGGCAAGGAGGCGGTGGCTGTGCGCTCCGCGCCGGC
>NW_020173674.1:15416013-15425657 GCF_003031525.2 Neophocaena asiaeorientalis asiaeorientalis | reverse complement strand
CTTAAGGAGATGCTACTAGCTCGCTCGCCGCTCTGAGGGGATTCTACCAAGAGCCGCCCAAAGGCCTTTTCGATTCAAGGCGGGGCCAGGGAGGTGTCTGGACTCCCCGGGCTCCCGAGCCTAGGCTGAGAATTGGTGGGTCCAAGCTTTGGCCTAGGGGAGGGGGGTATGCAAAATTTTAGTGACAGATTAAAAAATATATAAAAAGACAAAACCAAAAACCTAACAGGTTTCGACATTCGGAGTCTGATGGGCCGCTAGCGTCCGGGTGCAGGCAAGTCGTTTGCACACTCGCGTGCGAATTTGGCGGTGCAGCTGCGAGTCTTCCCATTGGTGCCTTTTCCTCTGTTTCCAACCCCTTTTCCCTATTCTCGGTTCCTCCATGAAATTAACACACACACACACGCAGCAGTCATCCTGTGCTCGGCCACTTTCACGTCTCGTTAACTATTTCCCTTTCCTGTAAGGCACTGGGTAGGGATGAGGAGGGGCCCGTGTTCACTCAGACACTGGAGAACCCCCAGGCTGGGACAGTTTCCGAAGCTTTAGAACGCGGCCCCCTCCCCTCACCACTCCCCTCCTGGGAAGGAGCCGCGTGTGCCTCAGGTTGGTCTCCGCCCGGCCGAGGGGATTTTCTGCCTGGCACACCTGAGAATGTAGAGTTGGGAGACCAGCTGGCCGCGCCTCGTCACGCTGTCACCTGCTCACTGCTCGGGTGGGGGTGAGGCAGCCTCTAATCTCTGGCCTCTCTGTCCCCGACTGTAAACCGAATGGCTTGGATTTGATGGGTTGTGTGCGCCCCAGGGAAAAGAACGTTTACAGCGCGTCGAGTCCTTTCCACATGGCTAATCATCAACTGCACCTCACAACAACCGTGAGTGGTGGAAATCGGGGTCCCCAAATTTTCCAATGAGCAAACCGAGGCTCAGAGAGGTGCGGTCACCTGGCTGAGGTCACACAGCCGGGAAGTAGCAGCGCCTGCCTTGAAACCCAGGCTGAGGTTAGTCCCTCCGCAGACCTGGGATGGTGTTGCTGACAGCGAAAACGCACAGAACAGAGGAAACGGATCTCTGACTGCGGAATGACTCAGTTTGAAGGAGACCAGTAAGAGCAGCCCTCGATAAACTGCAGGGAAAAATCCGTGGATAGAGGACGTATCTCAAGGGAGGCTGGGAGTGGGGTGAAAGGTGAAGGGGCAGAGTAAAATGAGAGAGGGCCTGAGCGCCCTGAACCCGGGAATGTGGGTCAGAAGTCAATCTTCTGCACCTAAAAGTCTCCCTAAGAAAAAATATCTGGGGGGGGCTCGTGCTTCTACCCCCAACCTCATCTTAGCTAATCCTCACCCCCACCCCTCTCCCTTGGTATCTCTGCTCCTTGCTCTGCCGCCGACTGCGCGATCCCACATCTGGTTTCCATCGCGGCTTACCTTGAAGTGCTCGTTAATAAAGACATTCTGCAAACCGCGGCCAGGGGTGCGCAGGCCCGAACCCTTCCCCCGCCGCCCATGGGGACCCGCGCCTCTCTGGCTCGCAGACCTAAGCCAAATGAGGATCTTATAGATATTGAGTGCCTGTTGTGCCAAAAGCCATCCACAGGTCATTCCCTTGGGCCACCCCAACTATCTGGTGACGCTGGCCTCGTCCGTCATACCCATTTTCCAGATGGGTAGACTGAAACTCAAAGAAACGAACTAATTTTCCAACCTTGGAGAGCAAACAGTGAGTGAGCCTGCCGTCATCCCAAATGCTCCTGTTCAGCCCAAGTTTGTTTTAGTTCTCAGAATCTGCCAAGTTCTGGAATCCCCCAATCTCATCCCTGCGCTTTTGTCTTGCCAATAACTTGGTGTTCAGCGCAGAGTCTCTTCCTCCAGAAAGGCTTCCCATTTCTCCCAGCTGGGGCCGCATCTCCATCCTGGACTTCATGGTCGTCTGGTGGCCCGCTCGGTAGTCCGAGGTTTCGAGAGGGAAGTCTCTGCCCCGCCTGGCACCCCACAAATATTTATGGAATAAAATAGTAACGCCTGGGTTCCTTCCACTGCTCAGTGAGGCAGTTCCCAGCGTCTTTGGTTTCCTCTAGCCAAGGACAACCGGCTGCTCTCCCTCCCCCTCTTCATGAATCAAGAGACAAAATTAAGAGCATGCTGGCCTCTCCCGGGCTGCACAAGAACAGTGAGTTCTCTCAGAGTAGGGGCCAGGCCTGCCTTGTTCACCGCAGGGCTTGGCACATCCTAGGCACTCATAAAATGTGCACTGAACGAATGAATGAAAATGCCACGTGGTCCAGTCCGGGGTCTTAGAGGCGCATTTTTGCTAAGCTGTTCCAAGCTAGCAGGCTACTCTGGTCCCCTGCACCCTGAAGCTGCCTGCTAGCACCCAGAGGGTGTCTGCAATCCTTCTACTTCTCCCCCCATCCTCCCATTCCAGGCTTAGACACAAGGAGGAAACTAAGAGAAGCAAAATGCATGGGGCTGGGGGTCAACACCAAGGCAGGTACAATGGCAATTACAATGTTCTCCAGTAACTTCTGAGCTGCTCTCAATGTAAATTGCTGTTCTCAGTGCAAAAAGACAAAACAAAAAACAACCCTGCCGTGTTCCAGAAAGCTTTCTTTGAGCGTTGCTTCTTGCCATCTACCCACCCCATGCTTTTATGACCTGTTTAATTATGGCCTCATTATTTAACCTTTTCCTGGCCACCCCGGGGAGAATTTCAAAACCCGAGCCCTCAGGCGCAGACTTTGGCGTCCTCAGCCGGAATCCCTCCTGGTGCACCGAGGTCCTGGCCCTTGGAACCAGCAGGGGGTCCTTCTACCTTCCTACGAGGTACCTTAGAGATGAACTCAGAAAGAGTGACCGTGTGCCTGCAGGTGAGAAAGTGCATGTGGGTTTGCCTGTGACTGCGTGGGAACATTCTGGGTGCGTTGTTTTCCTCACAAAAATCGCTCCGGATCCCCCTCCTAAGTCCCTTCAAACATGTCTTTCCCCAGAGACGCTAAGTGTAGCTGGTTATTTCTCTGTGTGTTCAACCATTTGCTGATCCATCGGCCCATCCATCCCACCATCCATCCATCCCTCTGCCATAGCTGAAAGCTGACCCACTCTCACCCAGCTCCCCTGCAAGGGTGCAGGGCACCCTTTCAGCCAGAAGTGACATGGACGCCCCTCAAGCCCAGTTCTGCCCCGCCTTTGCTCTCCCAGTGCGTCATTTCTCTCTCAGCTAAGGTTCTCCCTGGCTCGCTGTTTGTCCCTCCACCATTGAAGTGCCAGGCAGTATCCCTACACTTCCGGTCACTTCACCGTACCAGAACAGTTGGGGGTGGCAGGCCCCTCTGCTTCAAGTCCTGCATCCCTACCCCCTGGCAGACACACCCCTGGCTGCCCCTTCTCTCTTGCTTTCGCATTGGCCCGCTGAAAGCAGATTCCCCCTTCTGTGGGCTCTGCACACAGCCTGGGAAGGGGGAAGGGGGATAGAAAGTCTTTCTTTGCCAAGGCCAAACGCCCAGTATCACCTCCTCTGGGAATCCTTCCTTCACCCCCTAGCTACTGCTCTGTCACATCTGCCTGGTTATTTCCTCCATAGCGTCTGTTCTTAGCTGACATTTTCTCCCACATTTGTTGACTTACTTGTTTTATTGTCTGTCTTCCTATGGGAATGCGAGTCCGTGGCTACACTCTCCTCAGTAGGAAATACAGTGCTCAGCACATAGCACTACTCGGTAAATATCTACAGAGCAAATGACTAAATAAGTGAATGAACGAATGGCTATCGGAGGAGCATTGCCCTAGGCTTGCAGAGTAACTGCTCAGTCCCTGTGGCTCAGGGCTGGAGCTCTTGAGGCTAAGGGTGTAGGACTGTGTTGGTTAGAAGGTCCCTGATGGAGAAGGGAGAGGCACAACAGACACTCCTTTATTTCAAAGGGAAGGACAGATTCGGAGCCACCCCCTTTGGTCTGAGTTCCCTCCAGCCCATCCCCCACTGCACTTTCTCTGTCTTGTACAAACAGTGGAGCTGCGGAGGGAGCGCAGACCCCCTTATCTGTTATGTGACTTCCTCTGACTGCCCCAAGTCTTGACTTCCAGTGTGAGTAAAACAGGGACCATACCTCAGTGAGTCGTGTACACTACTTGGTTTGCAGTTGCCACTCTGTAAATGCCAGGAGGCAACAAAGACTGCTCAGACTTTCGGGGCTGCTGAATGGGCATTTTGAACACCTGTAGAGGGGGCAGGAAGAGTCAAGAGATGAAGGGGGAAGGCTAGGGATCTTATACATCTTGGGCGGGAACGTTCCTGCTCTGCAGACCCCAGTACACAAACCTCACACTCCCGACACAACATAAACAAGCAATCATGTTTCGGACAACTGTTACAAGTCAGTTCTTGCACATTGAGATCTTTGCAGTCCTCGCAACAGCCCTATGGTGGTACTCTTATCCTCATTTTACAATGATTAAAAAATCGAAGCACAGAGAAGTGAAGCAATTGCTTACGGTCACACAGCAAAGCAGACGACTTGGAATTCGAACTCAGGTGATATGACGTCAGAACCCACGCTCCTCACCGCTGCGCGTTCTCAGACATCTCTGGGGCCCCGCGGGTCGAAAGGTTCCTGATTCCTCTCGGCCTGCAGGGCTCTCAGAGGAGCTCCCACTTCTCCAGTGCCGCAGTCGCGGGCGCGAGGGATTCGGGGCGCTCGCCAGCCTCGGCCGCGTACGCTGACCCACAGTGCCCTCCTGGGGCGGAGGACCACGGTGTAGCCCCGAGGTCCGCGCCAGCGTTCACCACCGGCATCCAGCCTTCAAGACTCTGCCCCGATCTCCCCGGAATGCGGACACCCAGGCACCTTCCCGAGTTTGGCTCCAGCACCCGCGGAGCTCCCGGGGCGGCCGCGCCCCTCGTGGGATGGAGCCCGGGAGGGAGGCACTCCCCGCCCAGGTTCTCCGAAGGCTCCGAGGCCGCGGCGAGTGCGGACGCACCACCCGGCAGGTCCGCTCCCAAGTGCTGCCCGCGGAAGGAGCGCGGCTCGCTTAGGCGTTTTGAGCCTAGGGAGGACCTCGCAGGGGAACAGCAGGTCCCGGGAGCGCCGAGTCGTCCGCCTTTCCTCCTTGCCCACGGCCCCCACCTCTCATTCGGACCAGTACCCCGAGTTATGTGCTTAGCGTTCGCGGAGTCTGGCCCCCGGTCGGCTCCGGGCTGGCGCACGCGGAGAGGCCTGAGAGGGACAGCGCCCACTCCACCCCGCCATTCTGTGCTTTATAAGGCCGCGGAGAAAGGGGGCCAAAAGGAAGTCTGCATGCAGGGGCATGTCTTCATTCATATGGGAAAAGCACGAACTCCCGAGATGCGGCTAAATGAGGCGTTCTAATGAGTTCTAGTCGCTCGCACGCTGTTCGGTCTTGAGGGTCAATGAAATACAAAGCCGGAGGGATGAAGGTTTTGAAAATGACCAACCCCGACGCTCCCGCCCGCCGGAACGCATACCTCCACCCCCCTTCCCCCGCCCCACGATGCCCTGCCGGGATCTGCCTCCCCGAGCTCCGGGCACCGCGGGCACCGGGTACCTTTCGGAGCAGGGCTGGGGGTCCGGTCCGAAGGCGCGGTCCAGGCGCGCGACGGAGCGTAGTTCCCTGTTCCCCACTTAACCCAAGGGCAAGGCAAAGCGCTCAGGGCGGGGAGAGAGAACTCAGAGGCCACAGCAGGCGAAACTGGGGTCGGGCGAGCCCCCTGGAAAACCCGGCTTGGCTGGAAAGCTCGTGAGGGGAGGCCTCCACATAGCCGGGGCGACCGCCTTAATCCTTGATCCGGAGAGGAAGTTGGGACCGGAAGTCCTCCTCTGGGGTCCGAGCCTGTGCACCCTTTGCATATCGGTTACAGCCCAGGAGAACACAGATAATTTACATCCACAGATAATTCCCAAACATCATTAGCCAAAACCCCAGCCAGGTGCTTGTATCGAAGCCCCCTGTCCCATCTTGTCTTCTGCCCTGTCCCTTCTCTCCTGGAAGCCGGCCCTCTAGGATTTCAGAAAGATCAGCCATGGGAAGGTGGAGGCCAAAACACACCACCTCACGTATACAGGAGTCCTGAGGCACCTCGTGGGCAGAAATGCAGCTTCAGTTTCTTGGGGTGCTTGCAGGGTGGAGAGGATGTGTCCTTGCTCAGCCTTAGTTCTAAGGAAACATATAGAAACTTTCTATCCATTTCTCGGCTGGGGAGATGGAGGCTTCAGTGATGGAGGGAAAGGAGTGTTGATGGCCAGCGGGATCTGAGGACTCCCTCACACTGTGTGTCTGCATGTGCCGGTTTCTGGGGAGTGCGTTCAAAACTTTCAACAGTCTCAAAGGGGATCCTGACCGCAGAGGGTTAAACTTCACTCATTTGGGCAGAGCTGATCCCTTGGTACAAAACAGGGCTCTTTCCAAAGCCCTCTCTGTTCCCTCAGACCTGGACTTTACCCCCTTCCTCTCCACATACCCTTTCCCTCTGCAACAGAGAGGCTTAAATGTCCAGGCTGGGACTGCTCAACTGACAGCTTAGAGCAGGGGTCCCCAACCCCCAGGCTGCAGACCGGGTACTGGTCCACAGACAGCAGTAGGCGAGCGAGCGAAGCTTCGTCTGCTGCTCTCCATTGCTCCCCATCACTCCATTACTGCCTGGACCATCCCCTTCCACCCGCCCCCCCGCGTCCACGGAAAAATTGTCTTCCACGAAACCGGTCCCTGGTGCTAAAAAAGTTGGGGACCTCTGGCCTAGAGGGTCTCTTCCAGGTCTAGTAAGGGGTGGTCTTCCCAACCTGCCACTCAGAAGACCAAGATGGAGCCAGGGAGAGGGAGAGGTGAATGGGGCAGGCTTCTGTGGCGGCAGGAAAGGTTTCTTGATTCTCCTTCTCTGGGGATCCTTGGGATCAGCCCGGAGCCCTTCCCCTCTGCCCCTCCTTTCCCCACTCCTCTGCTCTCCACCAATCCCCAGAGCCTGTTGGCATACCCGCACCCCCTCAGCGCCCTGAGCGTACTCTGCTGCTGTCACTGGGAGCAGAGTGGGGCCCCTAGTTCCCTTCTCTCTTCTCCCACAGCCCTGAGAGTCCCCCTCCCCTTAGGTTTCATTTGTCTACTTGTCCCCTCCCCCAGCCCCAAGAGTTCGTGGGCAGCCAGTGGCAGCTGTGTTGACTCCAATTCTAGCACTCCCCCCAGTGCTGTTCTCCTGGATGGTGGGAGGGGGCTTCCGGATTCTCTCTAGGACGGAGCTGGGCTCAGGAGTCTGTCTGTGGCAGTGGCGAGGCCTCTGGGGCTGGAAAAGGTGGGAGGAGGGAGGAGGCCACAAGGGGTCCCGATAGTCATTCCATGAGTGGTCAAGAGCCCAGCTTTAGAGTCAAGTTGGAATCCCACTTCTGCCACTTTTTGGCTGTGTAACATGGGCTCTGTGACTTCTTTCATGGGCCTCAGTTTCCTCTCCTGTAAAATGGGGATAATAATAGTACCTGCTTCATAGAATAGCTGCATACATTAAATGAGATCGTGCTCACTTTAGGTGTTTTCTGGTATCAGCAATAATGACTTCCTTTCCATATGGGATACTCTGCTATTTTAAACATTATAGCCCAGCCTTAAAGAACCAGAAATGACCAGTTGGGGTTCCTGCCCTTCAACCATTGCGAAGATGGGTCATGTTCATCCTCCAGACCACAGCTCCTCCCTGGTCAGGGTCTTTTAAGGCACCAGGAGTGAAAAGGCCAAAGGAATTTTCAGGCCCCATGGTCCAGCCCCTCCTGTTAGTTGGTACAGGCGAGGTAGAGGCTGTGTGTTGTGTTTTGGGGGGAGGCTACAGCGGAGAAGGGTGGCTGCTGACCTCCAGCTCCAGCTCTGCCCCACCTCAGTACTTTCAGCAGCAGTGCCTTCACAGACCTCGATTCTCTGTAAACTCACCACTGTCCTGTGGAGGAGGGTTTATGTCCCTGCTTTACAGGCAGGGAAATGGACGCCCCTTGCCCAAAGCACACTGTAGCAAGAGGTCAGGATGACCCTCGAGCTCGGGTCTCATGGTTCCCAGGCCTGGTATCTTTATCCCGGCATCCACAGTTCACTGGGGCCTCAAGGACCGCTTGGGGTCTGGCATCAGCATCCCCTGCCTGTACCTCCTCCCCCGCGTGCCCCACCACCTGCCTCCAGAGGGAGAGGTCCCAGCCCCAGCACCTGTCATAGGAGGCAGCCGGAGCACACATTGTGATCCACATAATCCCGAAGTTTGTGATTGGCAGGGAGGAGGGCTGGGAGGAGGGGAGGGGGAAGGGGAAGGCGGGAGAGATATACTTCTTGAGTAACCTTAGATGCCCAAGACAGAAGGAGAGACTGCTATAAATGGCGCTTGACTCAGTGCCTGGCACATAGTAGGTGCTCAGTAAATGGTGGTGGTGATTATATTTCTATTGCCTCCTGCTCTCACTAGCAGTCTCCCAGCCACCGCAACCCCCTCCATCTGAGGATGCCTGTGGCTTAACCTCCACCCTCTCTCGTCCACCTCGCCTGGGGTCTTGCTCTCCTCGGGACCTGTGGGCGCACAACTGGCCTCGCCGCCGCGCTCCGGGCTTGCCCGGAGCCCGGCCCAGAGCGCACAGCTGCGAGCAGACTGTGGTCACTTCTGGAGTCGACCTTTCCTCCCCGAGCCGAAGGGTGGGGGTCGGGGGAGGGGCCTTGACTGCCAAGCTAAGGGCAGAAAAGCAGTGCAACCGTGTGCTTCCCCAACCCGGAGCCTTCGTGGGAACATACGGCGAGCGCTCGCGGCTCGCGGTTCGCCCCCGGAGCGGAGAGAATCGACTTGGAAAATCAAAAAGGCAGCTGATGAGTTAAAAGAAAACCAAATCTGTAGTCTCCTTCCAGACTCGGGCTGCCACCAGGGGACAGAGACGAGGCCCCAGGAACCGGGCTGTGGACATCCCTGGCAACTGGCGCTTTCGCTGCGTATATTGGGTGCCCTTTCAGGGCCCCCAGTACCTCCGCTGATCCGCGCAACGCGCACCCCGCCTCGGTCCTCACCCAAGGGCTAGGAGAATGAAAGAGACAGGGCCAGGCCACGAAGACGAGCTGCCCACCGGAAACACACAGGGAAATGCAACCCTTCCAGAGGTGGCGGTGGAAGGAACATATGGCTGGAGAGCCGGGAGACCCTGCGCTCCTGCCGCAACTGCGCAGTGACCCGCTGTTGGGCCTTGGACACCGGGATTCCTCTCAGACAATTATCCCCATCTGCTCTGCCATCTTCAGGAGCGCGGAAACTCCTAGCTGCTTTCTCCAACTTGAATTCGTTTCCAGGTTGTAGAGGAGTTTTTCAACGGGTAGTTGAAAACGGGCTAGCTTTAGAGGCAGGCAGATCTGGGTGCTAATCCCCAACTGCGGTTGTGAGAGCTTGGGCAAGTCATTCTCCTCCTGTGTCTCAGCGTACTTGTCTGTGAAATGGCAATGATTATTCCGATCTCCTGCGAAAGTTGTGAGGATTAGAACTCACGTGGGTAGGCGCTCCCTTAGGTTCAGGTCTTATTCTTTTGGGGGACAGTTGCAGATCTTCAGGGGTGTGGAGGAACAAGCAGTTCTTGTGGCCACCCTGACCTCGAGTCCAGTCGCGTTCAGATTACCCCTCATCAGGTTTCCGGAGCTC
>NW_020173674.1:15388567-15415874 GCF_003031525.2 Neophocaena asiaeorientalis asiaeorientalis | reverse complement strand
GGGGGGGGGGGGGGGCACGTGACTCGCTCTTTGATGGCCAATCTAGTCCTTTCAGGATCCGTCTCCTTTAAAAAAAATTCACCGGTCTTGTCCTTACCCTTGCCAAGCTAACTGGACTCACTTTCAATTTCTTGGTGATGAAGGTAGGGGGCAAAATGAGCATTGCTGACTTTTGTGCCGAAAATAGCCATCAATGCCTTTTTTCTTTTCTTTTTTTTAAAGCTGAAGTCCTTAAAAATTAACCATTTTAAAGTGAACGATTCAGCGGCATTTAGCACATTTGCAGAGTTGTACAACCACCACCTCTGTCTAGTTCCAGAACATTTCCATCTCCCCAAAAGGACCTATTTTTCTTATTCAGCGCTTTCTCCAGAACTGAGTTGTGTGCAGGTAGACAAGCAAGACAGCAGCACTTCATGCCCTTTCAACTCATCTTTTCAATGCCTTTAAAAAAGAGCTCTGTTTCCCAAACGATTTGCAAAGTTGATCTCAGAGGACCAGGGAACCAAGGAGATGGGAGTAGGGTGTTTATTCAGAACCCATGGGGATCAGGATGTGCGTGAGAGCATGGGGTAAGGGTGGGGGATTATGGGACAGGGAACTGGAGAACCAGGTCCAGGTAGAGGGTTTATGATGGCCCTGCCCATTCAAAAACTATACACACAATTCTCATCCTGCAGGAGTGAGGACTCTCTATTTAATTTCACACAAGAATTTTACATCAGTGGCTTTTAATCATTTTAGGGGAGCCACTTCTTTGATCATCTGATGAAAGACAAGGACCCTCTTCCTGGAAAGATGCAGATAGATGCTGTATTATTTTCTAAGGGTTATAACAAATGACCACAAACTTGGTGGTTTACAAGAACAGACATGTCTTCTCTCCCAGCTCTGGAGGCCAGAAGACTGAAATCAAGGGATCAGCGGGGCCAGGTTCCAGGGAGGGTACTTCCTTGCATTGCCCAGCTTCTGGTGGCTCCAGGCTTTCCCTGTGGCTTTCCTCCTCCCATCTCCACCTTTATCTTCATGAACTTTCTGTGTCTTCTCTTTTGTCTCTTGTAAGGACACTCGTCATTCGAATTGGGACTACCTGGAGAACCCAGGATTAGCTCTTCTTGAGGTCCTTTACTTAATTTAGCTGCAAATATCCTTTATGCAAATAAGCTCATAATCACAGGTACTGGGATCCAGGACCTGGAGGTATCTTTTGGGGGCTATGGTTTAATCCCGGTACAGGTGCATACACCCAATTTCATGTACAACTTCAGGGGCTCCCAGACTCCTGTCAAATCAGAAATCTCTGATTGAATGTCACAAAGGAATCCTTTGATGTCACTGTCAGAAAGGTGGAGAGAAAAGAGATCACCCCTGTTTCCATGGTTCTTTTTAAGGAAAGACATGCTCATATGCGGTTAAAAGGAGAAAACGAACCGGCCATTCTGCCCCTGTGATATCATCTACCCTCTTGAGGAAGGACATTCCAGAACATTCTAGAGACAGAAACTGGTTTCCTTTTTTACAAAGAAGGCCTTGAAAAATGCGGCATCAGCCAGAATCTAAATTTGTGAAAATGGACCAACAGGAAATTTCGCCCCGTCAGGCAAACCTCATAAAGGCCCTGTAGGGGCCTTACCGCTCAGAGAGGTCTTTTAAGAAAATTGCAACTTTTAGTCAGACCCTGAGGGAAGTCTCACAAAGATCTTCACACCCCTTTGTGGCTTCTCTTTCTGAGGTGGTGAGGGAGGAGCAAGCTTTTCTCCAGGGAAGGAGGCAGGTGTGGAGGTGGAGGTGAGGGATCTGGGCTGGGGAGAGGATATTCCCCGAGCCAGGGAACAGGGTGGCTCCAAAGATAGAAGTGACAGCTTCCTCAGCTGAGTCCCTGGGTCGCCACCTGTGTCCTTCCTTCAGACTGGATTTATAGAGTGCGACATTTTAATAAAGCACACACACACCTTCCCATTTTGGCGAATTAAGAGATTTCTAACAAAACACCGTCATGTTGCTATAAACTTTTCTCCCAGCGCCCTCACGAGTAATAACTCAGCTCTGGCATTTTGCATTTAATGTTTATTTTGTCGGCTACATTCCAGTCGGAGTTGGGGCTCAGGGTGGGGAGGGAGAAGGCCAAAAAAAAATGCCTCCTCTTTCCTAGCCATCAGCTGTGTGTTTTTAATAAAAAGTCCCCACAAATTGGGGAGCCAACACTTGAAAAGGAAGGAGGGAAATCATGACACCTTATCAGGAAGTGCCAGTGGCCTCAGCTCTAGGAAGTAGCTGGGGTGAAGCCCTGGCTGGGTCCTGCCGGTGTGGGTCCCCAGAGGATTTCTGGAATGTCTCCTTTGCTCATGCCATGCATTCAGCCTGGGGTGCCCTTTTCTCTTCTCCCGCAGCTTCTGAAGCACAGCGTTCTCATCTTCTGGAATTTCCCCCACATCCTTTCTCCACCACTTATGGGCCCCTCCCTTGAAGAGTATTCATTTTGTCCTCTTAGCACCTGTAGTGGAACCTTTGGCTGGAATGGGCTCAGGCAAAAGAGTATTGAAGGAATGAATGAATGAATGAATGAACAAGTGAACTTAAGTAGGTTGGAGAATCCTGTTTCACTACATCTGAGTTACCTCCATGAAGGCAGCTCTTTGGGGAATGGTTAATTATTTTCTCCCTTAAAAAGGAATCTGAATAGTTCAAAGTCATGTGGAAATGAGGTCACAACCCGTTTTCCTTCAAAGGTGCTGTATTCCAGTCATCTTACACCTAAGTTCAGAAGGGAGGCTTCTAGTTTATTCTTTTGCCTCCAGATAGAAACAAAAGATAGGAAGCTGGTCCAAACTGTCACAGATGTGGGAACTGCTTCCTGGAGGCTGAGGCTAAGGGTCCCATTAAATGATAGCTGATTAAGGCTCACCTTCCCTGTGCCTTGGCTGTGGGACTTCCCCAATACGCTTCTACCAGCAGCCTCTCCTTCTGAGGACCTCCCAGCCCCCCTGCTTGTCTTCCCATGGGGCCACTGATCAAAGCCTGGCTATTCCCGAGGCTTGCTCAAATTGTCGGTGGAGATAATGAATGGAAAAAAAAAATGCTTGTAAACTGCAGAGTGCCTGGGACATGGAGAGTGGCACCTAACATGTGTATGTTTCAGTGATTGTGAGTCATACAGGTGGTGGGTGGATCAGACCCCGGAGTCAGATGATTTGCACTTATTGGCATGAGACCTCAGTTTTCTCATCTGTAAACTGGGAATAACCTTAGAAATTGGGTCCTGGCAAGTGAGAGGGGGTACGATTATTTGAGAAAGTTCATGGGAAGTGCTTTACTCTCACTCTCCAGATTGGAGAGGACCTGGCTATATATCTGTCACTCCCTGAACTCTGGTCTGGGGTCCCCTTCCTTCCCCAACCTCCACCCCACAGCCCTCCCCGGAAGGGAGGAACAGCCTCTTCCAAGCTGCTTTACTTTGCCTTCTCTATGGAGGAAAACTGTTCTTCCTTCAAGAGTTCAAATGCTGCCTCTGCCACTTATTTGCTGGTTGACTTCGGGTGAATTACTTAACATCTCTGAGGCTGTTTTCTTATTTGATCAATGAGGATGATAATACTGGCCTGGGTGGATTGCTCTGAGGATTGAAGGAGATGATGGGAAGGCCTGATACATAGCAGGCACTTGATAAATGTTTTTCCTTTCCTTCCTTTCCCCAAGTAGATGACAAGCAGATACAGTACCTGGTGCTCTGGGTGCAGCTTTTAGGGCCCACACACAAACAGTGCCTACTAGCTGCTGTGGATGGATGGACTGGCAGGAAGCTGCATTGCCCATAATGGGGAGCTCTCAGGAAGATCACCTCACTCATCCTGGCTTCGTGAGGACCACATGCATTTTTCCCTTTTACAAACCCTCAGCCTGGCCCACAGCATTTTAAAGCTGAGATAAACAGCTCCAGGGCAAAGCCAGGCATCAGGGCTGATCTTGGCTCTTTCCAAAGTATTTCTGAGCCTTTCAGCAGGATCCCAGCCCTGACCCTGCAACCCCTCTAGCTTTAATGGGTGCTGATCACTTTACACCTGTGAAACCCTCGGCAAATGGTCTTGGTCTCTGATGTGCCATCCAGGCTGGCAGCAGGGCGCTGGCACTCAGCCTCTGCCTGAGGAAATAAAAGCCTGATGGGGCTCAAGGGGGAGGTGGTGAAGGAGCTTCCAGAAACATCATGGCAGCTGGAGTAAGCTTTCCCCTATAGCTGGCCCATCCCGCAAACATCTCTCCCGTCCCAAATAGGGCAGTGAGACCTGCTGCATCTGGGGACTCCTGTCAACTCCCAGAGGCCCTTCCTGATCAAGCTGTGTTTCTGACCTACAGTAGTAGTAATCGACAGTTAGTACCATTTATTGAGCACCTATTATGAGTCAGACCCAATTCTCAGCTTGTTCCGTTGATTCCCTCTCCCGGGCCACCAATCAAAGTTAGTTCCCTCCCCAGGGACTCACTGTCCCTTACCTGCTTTAATTCTTCAGAACACTTATCACTAGCTGTAATGATCTGGTTCATTTATTTGTTTCCTTTGTCTACTGTCTGTCTCCCCTATTATAATGTCAGGAACCTTGTCTGTTTGTTCATATACCAGGGCCTGGAGAAGCGCTTGGCACAGTACAGGTGTTCAGAAAATGTTTTGGTTTTTGTCTGAATGAATGGATAATCTTCAGAGCAATCTTATGGGAGGGAACTATGATTATCCGCATTTTACAGATAAGAAAACTGAGGCAGAGAAGAGGCCAGGAGCTTTGACAAAAGGCACACATAGTCAAGAAGGGCAGAGCTGGGATTCCAACCCTGGAATATTTGACTGAAATCGGTGCTGTTCTACCCCACACCACCTCACCCCGCTCACCTGGCTTCCCATAAGGTGAGTACTCTGTTGGGAACAGAAGGCCTTGTCAGAAATGGAAACTTGTGGCCCTTGCGTCTGAAGAAACATTTCCCAAATATTTGTATTCATGATCCTACGATATCTCATTTTCTGTAGTTTTCACAGAAATCAGCCGGGTTGCTATCCTTCTATACCATTTTATAATGAAGATATCAAAGCTCCGAGAGGTTGTGCTCTTGCCTAAAGACACACAGCGAGGAAGTGACGGAGCTGGCATTCGAGTCGGATCTGGCTGGAAAGGACGTGCTCATCTCACCTCTCAGACACATGGCCTCCCGTGGAATCTGAGTGACCCCTCTGGACTCACACAGTCAGGAAGTGACAAAGCAGATACACGGTCAGGTCTTGGGTTGCCATGCTCAGTTCTCCTCCCCCCAACTCAGTATTACAGCCTGGAAACCCAGTGGGCAGAAGGAAGGCATGAAGGTCCTGACTGAGTACATGGTGTGGTTGCCTTGAGGGTTGGGAATTGGCAAAAGGTGATGGAGCCTCTATCAAGGAGACTCATAAGGTCATTTGCGCGCGCGCGCGCGCGCGTGTGTGTGTGTGTAAAATACTAAGGCCTCACTCCACCCTACCCCACTGTGGATCCGAGTATTTGTGGTGGGAAGACAAGGAGCAGAGAAGCTAGAAGACCTGACCGGATTTATATGGGAAAGACTGCAGAGACATAGGAAGTAGGAATATGTACAGAAAGGGTGAAGGTGCAGGCTGCTGTGGCAAGAGTGAGGTTTTGGGGATTTGGAGTCAGAGAACGGAGACTTGGAGGGAAGCTGCCCGGTCTAGGAGCTGCGGGGGAGCAGAGGGGAGAGTGAGAGTCTTTAAGGTGTTTTTCCATGTAATATTTTAGGAATATAATCCCCCATTTCCGGTGGGTCTGCAGTCAACATTTTAATAGAATTTCAAGTTACTTCTGGACGCTGGCCGATGTTTCTTGGATTGAGGCTCTGTGTCTAGAGAGGCTATGAACTAGCCTAGTTTTCATGGGTCCATGTGTCTGTGTGGGTCTCCACATGTGTGTACATGTCTGCACATGTGTGTGTTCACATGTGTGTGGGAGTTTGCTCTAACTGAAGGCATGTGTGCATGTGTATGTGGCAGGGGGTACGAACGGCCTGTCCATCCCCACTGCCCAGTTCCGAATTGTGAGCACAGCTGCCACCCAGGAGTGGCGTCAGATGACTGGCGGGGGAGGTGGCGGGGGAAGGTCTCAGTCAGGAGGAGTGCCCCACCTCCATTTTGGGGGAATTGGCACCTGTGGGGGACAGAGCAGCATGTGTGGGGATGGGCTCACAGGGCCAGAGAACACAAAAAAGCCTCCAGGGGGATTTAGCGGAGAGAGAGGCAGAGAGAAGAGAGAGAAGGACCCAGGCAAGGGGGTGGTGGTCCTTGGGTGGGAGTGGGGATGCTCTAGAGGTGGTGAGGTGTGTCCAGCGAGGCCATCCTCATCCTTGCCTTTCCCTGGTCCTCCCACTCACACCAACCAGGAGCAAATGATGCTGGGGCCTCTGGGAAACAGTGGCAACGTGCATGGGGCTCTACAGCCAAGGAGCTGAGCACAGAGTAGCTTTTGTACTTAGAGCCAAGAAACCCGGTTACCATCCTAGCTCTGCTCACACCAACAAGCTGTGCAACCTTGGGCAAATCACCTGGCCTCCTCATCCCAGCTTCCTCACAGTGGCGCCACCTGGGGGCTGGAGGACTGCATGGGCTTGTGGGTGGAACGGTGCTGTGTGAGCTCTGGGGTGCTGGCATTTGGGGTCTGGGTTTCTTACTGTGACCGCCAGTTCTGACCCTACCCTGGGCTCTCTGGAAATTCTGGGTCTGGTGTTCAGGAAGCAGGGCACCTATAGGGTTGTCTCCAAAAGCCTCTCAGCCTTAAATTAGTTGTATTTAATCTTCTTGAATTTGACAAAATCAGTCTCTTTTAGGAGGCCGGTCCGGCTGCCTGTTCGGCTACCTTGTGATCGCTCTCCCAGAGCCAAGGGATGACTGATGCCTATGCCAGCTACTCACTGCTCTTTTTGGTGTTAACTTAAAAGGCTGCCTTCGGTGTCCCTTCAGACCCAGCTTTTGCATTTCACCCTCTCCAAGTGGGAAACCTGCAGGCGGGACTCAGTGCATTTTGTCTCCTGGTCTGGTCTCGGGCCACAGACTGTAATACTATGTGGATGATGAAGTTATTTGTCAATTACCTGACTCTTCGCAGACATAAATCATGCCCTAGTTCACCCCACTGAACATCTTTGTTAAACCTTGTTTTTCTCGCTCTGCTGATGGATGCACAGTGTTCTAAAACCCATCATTTGATGGTCACACACGAGACAAGCCTTGGAGCCAGTGGTTTCCATGACTACTGCCTTGCAGGGGTGTGTATAACGGTACCCCTTTTGCCTTGATCCTTTTCTGCCTTTTTTCTATGTTGTTCCCTCGCCTCTCCTATCACACTTCTCCTCAGACCCTCCCTCTCCCCCCTCATTCCCTCCTTACCGCCCTTTCAACCTGGTCTGCCCCCTTCCCCTCCCTCTTCCCCAGCCCTGTCTCTGGAGCCAGAGCCTTGGCAAGGATGAAAGCCACTGGCCAGGCCCATAAATCAGCCGGCCTGTGCCCCTTAACCTTCCCCATTAACCTCTCACACTGGCAGGCATTAGGTGTTACCCTTGGCTGCCATAAATTACTCGCCAGTGAATTTATGAGCGCTCCCCCCTCTAGAGGGCTGCTTCCCCATCCTCCCCGCACTTGCCCTCAGGGTTTCCAGAGATCAAGCCCCAGGCTTGCAGTCAGTGCCTGGTCCTGGCCCGTGACTCCCAGTTTGATGCTTTGCACCTGATCCCCCCATTACACACACACTAGAAGGCAGACGGGGCGGAGGGGAGGGGCGGATGTGTGTGGCAGTCACCCCTTAACTCTGCTACTTAGAATCCCCCTCCCCAGAGGCCATCACCTGGAGCTTCCACAGCTTTACTTTGGAAGGTGAGCAGACCCTGAATAATAACATTCACCACCACACATTGTGTTTCTGCCATTTGCCAGACACTCATGTTCACTGTTTTTAACTCTTCTAACAACCCTATGGGTGTGTGTGTGTGTGTGTGTGTGTGTGTGTGTGTGTGTGTGTGTGTGTGTGTGAATTGTTATCCCATTTTGCAGATGAGGAAACAGAGGCTCAGGCAAGAGACCTGGCGTGGGCAGGACCTGGAACCACTGGTGTTGAGAGTTAGTGGATTACATTGTCTCCTACTCTATAAAAATCTGATTCTGCAAAACAATTCCATGTATGGAAACCACGATAAGCCCGTGACCCAGAATCTCTCTGCCTCGTTCCCCCAACCTGCTGCAACTCATTTACAGTAACAAGGACTGTTATATGATAGTAACGACGACACTGATGGTGAGAATTGCTGACAGCTAACGGATGTTACCAAGTACCTGATGTTATGCTAAGTGTTTTACATGCGGAAACTTGCTTAATTTTCATCACTGTATAAGGTTGATACCATTGTTATACCCACTTTATAGGGGAGGACATAGGCAAAGAGAGGTCAACTAACTTGTTGACAGTCACCCAGCTAGTAAGTGCCAGGTCCAGCTGTCAGACCCCAACAGTCAGCCTCCAGAACACCCAGCTCTTCATGGCTAATGGTGATACTAATGACAAATGTGATGACGCCACAAATATTAGAGCAACTGTTGAAAAGGCACCCCCAGCGACCAATGGCTGTCGGTCTACTGGCAACTGCAGGGAGCTCCAGGATAGTCCCGTGTGTTACCCAGGGCATGAGTCCTGCTGGCTTTCATTCTTCTGCTTTACATAGGTGGCAGCGGGGGCTGGAGCCCCAGAGGAACCCAGGACCACTTGGGGTGTCTGTCCCTGACTGTTGCTCCAGCTCTGATCCCCTGATTCCCGAAGCTATGGGGCCTCTACCGCAGCTTCCTGACTGTGGTCCTGGGGAGAGGGGAGCAGCTGGAGGGGGATGAGGAAGGATGTGTGGAGAGGAAGCTGTTTTCGTGGGACCTGCAGGGACAGCGGACCGAGGCTGAACATGATGGGAGAATTCTGGGAGGATGCCTCCAGACCAACTGCCACCAGTAGCCCTTCCCTCCCTGTCCCCTCACCTCCCAAGCTTTGGCACATGCAAATGCCCCCCGTGCAGTTCGGCCACAACTCCATGGAAGGGCAGACAGCTGCCTGTGTTCCTCCTGGTTGTGTGTAACCCTGACTTACAGGGAAAAGGAAGGGTCAGCCAGGCGGCACTGCAGCAAATGGAGGACCTGGGCCCCATTATACTGGGAAGGGCAGGAATGCCAGAGTCATAAGACCTGGTTCAAATCCCAGCTGAACTGGGTTGAATAGTGTCCCCTCCAAATTCACCTCCACCCGGAACTCATGAATGTGACCTTATTCGGACAGAGGTGTAACTTTGCAGGTGTAATTAGTTAAGATGAGGTCAGCCTGGATTAGGGTGGGCTCTAATTCCATGCCTGGCATCCTTATGAGAAGAGGGAAATCTGAGCACAGACACAGGGGAGAAGGCCCTGGGAGATGGAGGCAAGGATGGAAGTGATGGGTCTATAAGCCAAAGAATCACAGGGACTGCTGGTGAACACCAGGACCTAGAAGAGGCAAAAAAAGATCGTTTCCTTAGAGTCGTTGAAGAGAGTATGGCCCTGCTGACACCTTGAGTTTGGACTCCGGGCTTCCAGAACTGGAAGAGAGTAAGTTTTTATTGTTGCAAGCCACCCAGTTTGTGGTACTTTGTTACGGCAGCCCTAGGAAGCTAATAAACAGGCTCCATCACTTATGAGCTGGATTGACTTGTGTAGGTCTCTAGCCTCTCCAACCCTTGCTGAGCATCCTTATAGCGAGTGTGATAAAGCCTAGTTCAGAGGGTGTCACGAGGATTAGAAGAAATGTCTACGAGGCCGAAGCGGTTCAGTAAATGGCAGTGGAATTTGACTCTGGTATGTTTAAGTACAGCGATTCTTCAGAGCTGGGCTCCATAGTTCCTTTTGGAAGGCCCAACAGCCGCATGTTATCCTTTATGGTTAATTTTGGAAATTCCAAGTTAACAATTAGGTTAAAAGTTGATCACATTTATGTAATCTTTATCAGAAGTCTCACAAGTTGTATATTCAACATTTTGAAGAAAAAGGAAAAAAAATACCAGCTCTATTTTTCGTTCGGCACACACAGATTACATGTTTGGACCAACTGCATGAACAGTTAGTTTGTACCAGATGCCAGCTGACTGCCTGATGCCAACTGGAAATAAAGTTATGTTTGTATACACACTCATATAAACTTATCTCTAACCTTGTATACAAAACCATATGTGTCTATCTCTTTATGCATGTCGGATGCTTATATATTCATAACAGATGCATATATATATCTCCTCAACAGTTCCACGCAGCAAATATTTATTCAGTGTTCACCCTATGCAGGGTGTGTGTGTGTGTATGTGTGTGTGCAGATATAGAGGAATATGTGTTTGTACCTAAATAATAGATACATGTAGCTGATTATACCAGAAGCCAGCCAGATATCTAGATGCCAGTGTGGGAGCATTGCTGTTGGAAAACAGTGTACCCCAGATTCCCTGGCTGGGAACAGACCAAAGCCGGGAGGTAGACACCAGCACCCAAACGAGGGAGAAGGCAGCGCTGGGCAGACAGCAGGTGTGGGAGGAAGGCCTTGGGTCCCCGTTAACGTAAGTGGAGTGAAGCTTGGGGCTGCCAGCCCCTCTGGTCAGTGTCCCCCAAGCTGTCACTGTGTCCGTCTTGGTGGGGACAGGGAATGAAGCACCTTTGGAGAAGAGTAGCATCTGCGGTGCACGGCCACCTGTTCCTGCCCCCTCCCACTCTGAGCACGTCCTCCTGGATACAGGCGCATGGAATGCTTCCCTGGCACCGGCCACCACTTTGGAGGCCTCCTGTGCGCCCCACCAGCCCCACCTCCTCCTTGATGGCACGTCTCTCCACGATGGTGCCGGGCTAGGTGAGGGGGCCCCTGTGCTGTCATCCTTCCGCTCATAACCGAAGTGGTTCATTCATCCCTTGCCTTCACTAGACTCCAAAGGTGCTGTTGGGTTTTGTCTGCTCTGCCATCAGAGCGCAGCACAGAGCCTGCCTCCTAGGAGGCCCTTAAGAAAATGCTGGGAACTCAGGGGTTTAGAAAGGTGAAGGGGTGTGTCCAAGGCAGCCAGGCAGCGGGGTGGGGTTTTTGCACACACGCCCCAACTCAGCAGACTCCCTGCTTTAGAAATGCTGCAGCTTGCCACCAGCCTTGGACCAGGACCCCATGTGCTACAGGCCTTGTGTGACCCCACCCACCGGAACAGGAGATCCAGGGGGGCGGCCCTTGTCTGGCTTGTTCACACCTGAATTCCCAGCAACCAGCACACCAAATGCACACAGTAGGCACTCCGCAGATGTTTCGTGAAAGAATGAATGACTTAACCCCTTTTAAAAAGGGGCCTGGGTACAGAGCCCTGGAGCTTAGGGACTGTGAAGGCACAGAGGAACAGTGTTTTTGTGCTCCTGGACAGGGAATTCTCCTGCTACGACCTTAAAGCCAATGCAGCGTCTTGAGGGAGAGGGAGGGTGGGCAATCAGCAAGGGGCAGAAATCAGCCGCCAGGTTAACTGAAAATGAGCGAGATTTGCCTGTGACAAAGGGGTTTCAGTCAAGGACACTTCCTATAATAACTAAACATTTCTGAAAGGACTAGAGCTTAACCACAGTAAGTGATTTTAGATACAAGAGGGCAGTTCGGGGTGAAGATTATTTCCAGGTGAGGCTGGGAAGGGGAGGGAAGGGAACAATCTTTCTTTAAGCTCCTGTGAATATTGATACTAGGGACTGAACACACCTTATTCCTTTATAAGTAGGTAGCTGGAACGATCTCTGTTTAACAGATGAGGAAACTGAGGTTCAGAGAGGTAAAGAAACTGGCTCAAGGTCACACAGCCAGGATGAGGCAACATTGGTTGGACTCAACTCCCATACTGGTCTTGCTACTGAATCTAGGTAATAGCTACGTATTGCCTGCTTGACCTCGCCTTTTTGTCTTTTTCTGTGAGGATTTAGTTATTCTCCGGAGCAAAAAAGAATACATTTGGGGTATTCAAACTTTGGGAATTTTTTTTTTTTTTTTTCCCTCTCGTATACCATTAGGAAGGCTTCTTCCAAGGGCTCCATCAAAGACAACATGAGGACTTCCCCGGTGGTCCAGTGGTTAAGAATCCGCCTGCCAACGCAGGGGACACGGGTTCGATCTCTGGTCCGGGAAGATCACACATGCCACGGGACACTAAGCCCACGCGTCACAACTACTGAGCCTATGCTCTAGAGCCCGCGAGCCGCAACTACTGAAGCCCTCGTGCCTAGAGCCCGTGCTCTGCAACAAGAGAAGCCACTTCAATGAGAAGCCTGCGCACCGCGACGAAGAGTAGCCCCCGCTCGCCACAACTAGAGAAAGGCTGCGTGCAGCAACGAAGACCCAGTGCAGCCAAAAAAAAAAAATAAAAAATTAAAAAAGGCAACATGGGCTTCCTGCAATGCCCCTCTTCTCCCATAAGCGTACCCTTCCTGGTCCTTCAAGAGAGCTCCCTGGATGCTGTTGTAAGTCAGAGGGATGTTTTGTAGAGGTGGCCTCTAGTCCCTATTAGCTGGCACAGAAGCAAATCGTTTGCAAACTTAGGTGCTGGATAAATGAATAAAAGAACTTAAAGTAGGTCCCTCATCACTAACAACATAATCAGTACACACCTGGGGACTGATCCAGACGGGCCTGCATAGGTGGACTGAGCCTGTGCTAGTGGGGTGGGGTGAGAATGTCCCCAGCAGAAGGTCCCTGCAGGTCACACTGGTGTGACCCACCCCTGCCCAAATCCCAGCTAAGTGGCAGAGAGTCTAGGCAGACAAACATGGTCAAAGACGCTTCCTCTAATAACTAAACCAGGCTGTTTGCCTAGATCCTTGGCTATAAACTGGCACTGTGGTGGAGCAGGGCCCTTTGTCATTAAATCCCACTACACTTTGTAGCTTAGTGATGCCCCGTGTAAGTTGCTGGTGCCCCGGAGCAAGTTACTCCAGCTCTCTCTTCCTCAGTTTGCTCACCTGTTAAGTGGGGACAATATCACTGCCTCTGCCTTGCTGTGGAGCTTTAGATCAAGCATTTAGCGCAGAGCCAGGCGCGCGGTAAAGCTCTGAATACACGTTAGCTACCATGAGTACAGTCAGCATCCACAGAGCAGCTGGAGGCGGCGATGGAGGTGCTGGTGAGCAGGGGTGTGTGTCCCTGTGTGAGTGGGGGAGGGTGTGTGTGACCTACGCCCCCGCTTTGGGGACGCTGAGGCCCTGGGGCAGACTCTGGAGGTACAGACACGGTCTCCTGCCTTGCTGAGCCCTCCAGCAAGGAGCCTGTTCCTCCCGCACAGGCTGCCTCCGGCAAGCTCTGTCCTCTGGGCTGGCCGCCTGTCCCTTCCCCGGCAAGGGCAGAGAGGAGGCCCAGCCAGGGGGCCCTGGCCCCGGGCAGCTCGCCCACAGCAGGCCAAGGACTCTCTGTCCCTGGAGGGGACCGGCCCTGGGCTGCAGCTGCTCCTCCTGGGAGGGGCAGCGGGGGACGGCTCTCATCTCTCAGCACAGCCCTCTCCGCCCAGGGGTCAGCACCCCAGAAGGAGCACAACCCCAAAGACCCTCTCGGTCCCCTCAGAGCTGATTCCTCCTCCTGTTCGTTTGTCCCAGAAACCTGAGAAAATGAGCTAAGTTCTGGGGAAATGGGGCTCCAGCTGGGGGCCCAGTCCCCTTGACCCCAATTACTGCTAGTTGGGGGTGGGGTGAGAGGTTGTCGTCCTCTTGAAGATTCTCCCCCTGTCCCACCCTCCCACTCAGGCCACGGGCCGGTTTTCCAGATTTCTCCCTTTCCCACACTCATTCCTGCAGCCTCCTTCACACACCCAGTTCTTCTTAAAGGGGGCTCTAAGAAGAACGAATTTCCTATGAACAGAACAATGCCCTATTAATCTTACGAGGGATTTGAACTTGGCAACATTTCAGCCTTTGATTTAAATATCATTTTGGTAATGGGGAGAAAAAAAGAAGGCTGATTCTTGGACAGCACTGAGTTTCCAATACCTTCCGAGCATGAGACGATTTCAAATATAAAATTAAATCCAACTCCCTCCTGCCTCCGCCGCCCCCCCCCATGCTTTCACTCACACAAAAGCTCACTTCCCACATACTTCATGGGGATATTTCAAGTTAAAGTTTTGTTTACCTTATAGAAAAGTTAATTAGTTCCTTTTGATCTCACAGGGAAAACCACACAGGAAATTTTTCTTCAGAAAGTGTACACACGAAGGCATGCTTTACCCTCATAACCAGAGATATTCATTAAAACAATTCGTTTCGATTTTTAATTTAAAGAAAACATTTTACATTTTCCTTATTTATTATTAAGAAAGTAGTCGTCCCTGGGGCAGAGCGTGAAGGGGGTCGGCTGAAGTGTTTTTGCTGTGCTAGCAGCCAGCGTTGGGCAGTTTAGAATCTGTCCCTCGTTTGTTTTTCTACTTTGGATAACAAGAGACTTCTGCGGAGAAGCAAACCTTCAAACATGCCAGATTTCAGTCGCCAAAATATTAAAAATCCAGGGTTTGGGAGATTGAGACTGTATGGTTTAAATAAAGATATTTAAGTTCTGAAATATAAATATTCGAGATCCTGAAAAAACATATCATTGCATTAAAATCTGAAACAGGCAGTGGGTGAGTCGAGGGGAGAAAATGTTTACTTTTTTGAGGTTTAGCTAATGAAATATAATAAATAGTACATCATGCTCTTTTTTTTTAACCCCTAGAGATATTTAAGCAATACCTGGATTTGTACAATAAGCTGCTTAGCAGAAGTCTAGAAAGAGAAACGGTTGGATTTTTGAAATGCGATTTTCAATCTTAAGCACATTTTCCACATCTTGTATTGTTATGGGATAAGGGATGCCGGGGACCCTGCAAATTGTGGAACTCATTTCCAGCCCAGACCAACCGAAGAAAGAAATAGTATGGCTTCCCCGAGGTTGAAAGAACAAATTAAAAGATATTGCCTAAAGCTGTGGTCCCCATTACTGCAAGAAAAAAAAATCTTCTATAGATATGGTATGGACAAAAAGCCCGTGGAAGAGATGTTTTTACAAAAGCAAAACCACAAAAGCAAAACAGCTCTAAAGAGTGGTGTTGACATCAGTATATAATTTTGAGGGTAGTTTTGGGTGTGTATCCCTTTCCTGCCCCTGACACAAATATTTGGAGATTGGGACTGTCATTGTTGATAAAAATTAAATTGATTCCGCATACAAAAGATATATAAAAACCATGTTAACATATGGGGCGACTTTGATGATATTCTGTACAGCAAAAGTATAAGAATCTGATGACATTTTATTGTCACCAACTTGAGTTTGAATCTGCCCCAACCACTGCCTTTAAAAACAGAACTCTTAATATAGATTTCTTTATCAAAAGTTTACACCTGGAGATACATTTTCTGATTTAAATTTATCCCACTCTCCTATTTTTTTTTTTTTGTAAATGGTGAAGGTGTGTGACAGTTCATTTGTGAAGTTAGGGAAGAATGCATATATTTCGAAGCGGGGTTTAAAAATGCTGGCTGTAGGAGCAGATTCTTACAAACGAGCAGCCCCGGGGAAGCCGGTTCTTCAGGCAAGTTTCCAAAATCTTTCTGTTCAAATGCAGAGTCCAAAAACCTTTTAAAAAATTGTCCTTCTATAACATAATTATTTTCATTTCCTTCCTAAGACACCTTTGATATTTTCTTCTAAAGAAGTACTTATGCTTTTTATAGAGTCGGAAATACATTCTCTTCTTTTTTCGTTTTCTTTTTTCCTGGAGGAAAACGGTTTAATGTAAAGTTCAAGGGGGGAGAGAGACTCATTTAACAAAATGGATGGTGAACAGAAGCCTCAAATGGCTACGCAATTCCCTCTTTGGATCTGCCAAATAACAACTCAAAAATCAAATACTTCCCATAAGACCATTGATGGGATTCCTCCCCAGTAAATATGCATCTATTCCTATTTTCATCAAAACAAATAATTTTCTCTGCAGACTGGGGCCCCTTGCTTCTCCAGTACCCTTCATTGGGAACCTTGAGATTTGACTAGACATATATATATATAATTTTCCTTTCCATGCATTTCTAGAAGGTTGGCATTCTTTCTCTAGGGGGCTGGGGTAGAGTCAGGACCCTGGGTGGACACTTCATTGGCCCGAATGCAAGAGGGGAAGGGGTGACAGAGCTGAGAGAAAGCCACGATCCCAAAAGAGAAAACACTGGCAGATAAAAATAACAAGACTAGTAAATATTTTCCTAGCGCATTTCCAAGTTAAAACCGACCAAGCTACCTGGTTAAAGAAAGGCAAAAGCAAAATTCGTCCCTACCTTTGTCAGATGCAAAGTAATGAGGGACTTGTTTCCAGAGTGGTTATGACCTACACAGAGCTTCTTACCTTAAATCTATACATTTTGAACAAAAACAGCTTGGAGCAATTCTCTCCAAACAACCCCAAATGTTAACCATTCCATCTCAAGATCGGGTTTCTCCTTCAGCCTAGATGGTGGTATCAGTTGGGTTTTCTTTTCTTTTCTTTCCTTTTTTTCTTTCTTATTTTTAAAAATATGTATTCTTATGTTTCCAATCCTCAAACATACTTTTTTCATCTTTGTTAACGCTCCTTCTGGCCGCTGGATGGGATGGGAGTCGTAGGAGTTCTTCTCTTCGGGACAATTAGCCTCTCACTTGATCATCTGAAGATGGAATGATTTGTCGTGGTCACTGAGTGGGGCTCTCTCCCTCTCTCCTCTAATATTGTTGCAGATACGTAAAGTTTACTGCGTGCTGTAAATATGTCAGCTTTTGCCAGGGAGTTTGCTAATAAAGAACCTAGAGGCATTATTGATGGAAAAGATAATGTTTTCAATAAGACTGGTCAGGGCTGAAGTTTGAAACATTCCACACCCAACCAAGCACAGGCATTTGAAACGCCGACCCGCTGGCCGCGGGTGCCGGGCTGGCCTGCCGGCCATAGGCCAGCCGGCTGCTTGGCTCTCCGCGGTCCCCGTCTCTCTTGTTTTTCAGCACAGTTTTAAACGCCCAACTGGTTTTAACAGTTCTGTCTTTTTAAAATGGCTTTCCTGACCACCAGGAATATCTGAGCTTATCAGAGAATCACAAGAGACCGCTTTCCCAGTTTGATCTCTTTGGGGATTTATCAGCTCACCTGTGTTGATAGGCGAGAAAAAAGAAATTCACCCTTTTACGTTTGAACCTCACTCACATTTTCATTTGCAATGGCAGCTTCTGAATGTGAACTGGATTCATTTTCCTTGACGTTCGTTTGCGAGGATTCTTCGACTTTCCCCCCTTACAAAGAAAAAGAAAAGAAATTGCAGAAAACTGGGCCTCCGTCTGCCCCACAGCCCTGGTCCCCCGATCTCAGTCCCTTGCTCTCGGTTTTTTGTCACATCACCCACATGACAGCTTCATCTGGTGCTAATGTGGCCGTCACATGGGTTGGCCGTCAGTATCCCATGCTCATTTACCGTTAATCAAATGCATCATTATGAATTGTGCATGCATTTTAGAGCAGACCCAATCCCTGGCTTGATATGGAAGTGGTTTTTTTTTTTTTCACTTACGTTCGGAAACGAAAGTCACATCTGCTGTGGAGATGAATGGCAAGGCCAAAGCGACATTCTTTGTGTTTGCTTAGCCCAGAAATCAACAACCCTAAATTACAGGTTGGTAAGCGATGTCCAGGTAGCATTAGCTTTTCCGGGTGATTACTATTATTACTTATGGGCAGCCACAGTCACGGCCAGCAGACTGAAGCTGGGGAGAGGGAAGACAGACAAGGCACAGTCTCGGCTCCCAAGGGGCCTAAGTAGCTCCTTTTGACTGGGGCGATTTTAGTCTTAAATTGCGTTTTCCTCGAAATAGGGACTGGCCCTTCTGATTTGGAAGAATGTGAAGTATTTGCAGGCCGAGCTCGGAGGGGTGTGTGTGTGTGTGTGGGGGTTCCTGGGATGGTGTTACCACTGGATGCCTTCGGGACCTGTGGACTCTGCTTCTCCGGAACTCACTTGCCAGCTGGGGCTCTGTGGGAGCATTCTGGAACCTTCCTTGGAGGGCCTGTCTCCTGTCGGTTGGTGGGGAACCTGGTGTCTCCTGGGCCCATAAAGACGGTTTTCATTGGGAGTTTGCAGTGATCAAAGTCCTTCCTGAGGATGGGGACTGTGTTTCAGTCGCTTTCCTGAGCTGTCACAATAGTTCTGGGAGGTGGGGCCTGGTGCCTGAGACTGGAGGGCCCCAGCCTGCCCCTCTCTCCCAGCTAGGATGGGGAGACAGGTCTAACTCAGGGTCAGCTCCCATTCTGATGTCTAGTTGCCAGCATCCCCAGCACAGATCAGGAGCACGGAAAGAAGTGAGCAGCGACAGGAGGTGGGGCGCGAGGGCTGAGGTGCTTATTTTGTGGCACAGTTTTCTTTTTTTCCCTCTAAGCAGACAGTTGGGCCTGGGTTCTGGCTTGGTGGCCCCTCCCAGGGAAGTGGGGGCACTCTTGCCCCCATGAAGAGGTCTCTACTGTGAGGTTGTCCTGGGCTACTCGGGCTCATGATATTAGTAAAGCCTGTTAAAAATAAATAGCTTTTCAGAA
Organism: Neophocaena asiaeorientalis asiaeorientalis; assembly: GCF_003031525.2. Taxonomy (NCBI): domain Eukaryota; kingdom Metazoa; phylum Chordata; class Mammalia; order Artiodactyla; family Phocoenidae; genus Neophocaena; species Neophocaena asiaeorientalis. The sequence goes on along the minus strand of NW_020173674.1, from coordinate 15,397,226 downwards.
TATGCTTCCCAGGGTCTGCCTTAGCCTGTGGTTGGGGAGGCTCCAGGAGAGGCAGAGGGCCGCCAGCATCTCAGGGGGGCCCGGTGGTGGGGGGCTGGGGTCTCTCATGAGTCCTCCTGGGCATATGCTTTGGGAACTCTCCTCCCTCAAAGGCTCTGCTCCCGTCTGGAAGGTCTGGACCACTTCCCCGTAGGGGAGTTCAGGGCCGCAGAGCACAGATTTCCAGCCCCTCTCCCTTCTTCTCCTGGTCAGCGGGGAGAGACGGGTGCAAACAGAGCTGGGCTGGGTGACAGCTGGAGGGCTCAGCGGTGGGAGGCGGTCCCTCTGCATAGGGTTGGGGACCGGGGAGTGTGTGAGTGTGAGTGAAGGGGAGTGGGGGGGGCAGCCCCACCCCCAGGCCAAACCCCAGGCTCTGTTTTTGTCATGTTGGACCCTCTTTCCCGGTTGCGAAGTGGCCCTGATGCTGCGTCAGCTAGCCCCAGCCTGGAATCTTGAATGGGCAGCTTGAGGACGGCAGGTGTGACCTCAGGAAGAAGGACAGCTGGGGTCGGCACTGCTTTCCCTCCTGCCCCATGACCTTCAGGGCCTGGAACCAGGCAGCAGCATCTAGGCTCTGAGCCCTGGCTTCTGAATGGCTTTGAAGAGGCCTGTGGGACCTCTTTGGGCGTGCTGTCTTTTGAGGCCTTTGGCTACTCTAGCCAGGTTTGTGGCTTTGTCTCAGAATGACCTGGGGCTTCACCAAAGGCCTGGAGTCCACTCCAAGGCCACAGCAACTTGGGGACCCTCTTCCTAGGACTATTCGTTCCTACTACAGTCGTAGGAAGTAGGACTCGAGCCCAGAATTGTTTATAACCCATTCAACGTCACCCCAATCCCAGGCCTTTCTGATTCTGAACCTTGAACCTAAGCTCTGTGAAGGATGCCCCACGCTGTCACTGCGCTGATAAAAATGCAGGGCCCTGAGATCCTGAAACAGAACTTCTCAGAAAAAGGTTTGAGGAATGGTCTAATTGAACTGCTTGTGAAAAATATCTGGTGCCGCTCTGAGTGGGCTCACTTGGGGGTTTAGGGAAGTAGCTCTGGTTCCAAGGACATATTATTTTATTTTATTTTTTGGCTTCACAGCTTGTGGGCTCTTAGTTCCCCGACCAGGGATCAAACCCAGGCCCTCAGCAGTGAAAGCGCAGAGTCCTAACCACTGGACTGCCAGGGAATTCCCTGACATTTTGGTTTTAAAAAAAATTAGGATCTGGGTCATTTTGGTTTGAGGTTCAACAAGTCAGCGTGGCTTGTCTGGGTTTTGATCTGCCACCCAGTTTGGTTCAAGGACAGAGAAAATTTCTGTTTATAAAGTAAGTGCAGACACGGCTGCCCAATGCTGGTGTCATTTCTCTCGGTTTCTGCTCCTTTTCAAGGGAGTTGATAAGTCTCATCTTCTCCACCCTGGGCTGGCCATTTACATAGGCTGGGCCCAGGCTGCTGGGCAACGGAAAACTGCAGCCGGCTGGTAGATGTGATCTAGAAATAGATTTTATTTGATGTGGAGAGATGTTCACTACATGCACTAATTTAAACTCTTTTTTTTTTTTTTTTTTTTTTTTGCGGTATGCGGGCCTCTCACTGTTGTGGCCTCTACCATTGCGGAGCACAGGCTCCGGATGCACAGGCTCAGCGGCCATGGCTCACGGGCCCAGCCGCTCCGCGGCATGTGGGATCCTCCCGGACTGGGGCACGAACCCATGTCCCCTGCATCGGCAGGCAGACCCTCAACCACTGTGCCACCAGGGAAGCCTAAACTCATTTTTTAATTGCAAAAGTAACACGTTCATCTGGTAAGAAACAAAAACTCTACAGAAATACTTTTAAAGCAAATGAAACACATTTATATTTGTACCGTGCTTAGAAGAAAAGTGCCTGGCACATAATAAACACTAGAAGCGCTTATTAAATAAACATATTTGGAATTAGAAGTCACTCGTTCTCCCGCTCTAGATCTGCAGTCTCCCTCTCCAAAAGCAACCAGATTAATATCTCCTTGCATGTTCTTCCAGAAATTTTGTGTGCTAATGTAAGCGTGTGGGTATACACAATAATTTTTACATCGTAAAGTGAAAAGAGTAGGTTAGAAAATAGCTTTGAAGAATATGATCCCATTTTTTAAACAAGCAAACATGCATAGAAAATCATCTGGAATCAGGTAGATCAAAGTGGTAACAGGGATTATCTCCAAAAGGGGGGATGCGTGGAATTTTTTGTCTTTCTGTTCGCTCCTTCTATAATTCTAAAAACTGGTTAGAGAGGAGTGCATATAAAGAAATAAATGAGTGGATGAATACATGGACCCCGGTCTTCTCATATAAATGTGTTCTAAGACGGCTGACATCTCTGCTGGGGCCCTAAGATCCCCATCATGGAGTTTGCCCAGACAACCTCCCCTTTGCTCTCTGGGACCTGCCACTCTGTTACTGACACTGAACGCTGATCTGCATTTGGCTCCACCCAGTAGCTTCAGGACTCCCCCCAGGCCCCTGGGCTGATGATCCAATCAGGATAAAGTTTGTGGGGCTGTCCGACACATGCATCCCACTTCTCACTGTTTGCTCTGCTGCTTCCATATGCCTCCACCACTCTAGGGGAAGAAACCCTCTTCCCTCTGCCGGCCTGAGCCTGGGGGGCCTGCCTGGTTGGGCCTGACCTCTCCATCAGGGAATGAGGGTGAGACCCGTTTGAAGTGAATCTACTTACGTGCCCATCCTGAGCCCCTGAGTCCCATGGCTTGCTTTGGTCCTTTGGACCTGCCGGCAGCCTCCGCTGGGTGTGCCTTTGAGACATAAACAGGCCGGCCAGCGGCTCTCCAGCTTTCCCTCCTGCCTTACAGGAAGCCCAGTCTGATTCCTGTGGTGACCAGTGGAGCAGGGGTCCTGGGAGAGGGTCCTGAGTGGGCACAGCCGACTGCTCCGAACTCTGTATGCAAGTCTGGAGGAATCAAACAGACCTGGGCCATGAACCAGGCGCTGTTGCTATGGAACCTGGGGCAGGTCAGTTCACCTTTCTGAGCCTCAGTTTCTTTATCTCTGAAATGGGGGCAATAAGGGTACCTGCCTCCTGGTGCTAACATATCTTCATTCTTAAGTCATTCCTTCAGTACAGATTTTTCTGAGGGCCTCATGTGCCAAGCTCTTTACTGGACCTCACAAGAGCTCCAGACATATAAGCCTCTACGTAGGACACCAGGTAGAACAGAAGAAATGCTTTCCAGAGGTAAAAGCATGGGAAAGCAGGAAAGGCTTCTTGGAGGATGGATAGGAGCTCTGACATGGTGAGGCTTGCAGCTGGGAAGGGAAGATTAGGGGTTTTCACAGCCCTTCCATGTGTATGATTTTGCATATTTCTAACAATAGTCTTAGAATTCAACTTTTGCTGAGGGAAGGTTAGATTGAATTTATTTTTTAGCTAGGTTGAGTTGTAAGCAGAGGCGAATGTGCTGGACAAAACCAAACAATATTGAAGCGTCCAGTCTCCTGCCTCCTCTGCTCTCATCCTGGGGGAACTGGTTGCCTCTTCACCTGCGAAGTAGGGAGAGCTTAAAGCCACTCCAGAGAGAGCCTTCCCCAGGAGACCTCTCTTCCAGTTTTCTATTGCTGCTATTCTCAGGGCTGGAAAGAACAAGATCTTTGGACAGGCCAGCCTCCATCCCTGACTATGTCACATGCATGTTGGAGCTCTCGTGCAAGCCTCAGTTTCCTCATCAGCAAAATGGGTATAATGGCAATGCCCATCTTGCCAAGCTGCTCTGAGGACTCTAGATGGGGAAAGGCACCCACTTAACGCCACTTATGCCGGGACGTCTGAGGCAGGGCTGGCTCCTCTGTCAGCAGGGCCCAGTGTCTGGACTCAAGACATCCTTCTCTTTATTACAAAGCAACACACCAGGTCCAAGTTCATCTGAGGCCCATGTGAACCCCGGGGTTCCAGAGACATTTCATCCCTCCGTTTGGCTTCCATCTTCCCCACCCTGGCTGAATACCCACACTCACTGGCCACGCCTCCAGACCCACACCAGGCAGAGAAATTGGTGACCCATAAGAGCAGAGGGAGAAGGAAGCTGTGAGGTAGAAGCCAAGAGAAGAGATGTGTTTGCAGATGCGAGCCGCACGGCTGATTGGGGCCCCAGATGCCATTTCTGAGTGATGGGGCCTTCTGGGTGACAGGGCCAACCGTGAAACCTGCCCCCAGTGCTTTCCTGCCCCCAACACTTCCCAGATCAAGAAGGCAAAGAAAGTTTGGCTTTTCTTCCCCCTCCCTCTTCTCATCTGTAAAATTGAGACATTACAGTTCCAAAATGGGCTTTGAGCCTGTAGAAATTAATCCGGTCTGGCAGGAGGTCTGCAAATAAACATATTGTTTCGATTGGTGTTGACATTTGGATTGTGAGAAGGTTTGAAAATGTAACTGTAGTGGGGATTTTCCAGCCCATCCAAGTTTTTCCATGGAGGGGCTCAGCACGTGCAAACTGGGGACTGGGCGACTGCCCTCTTTAAACTGGCCTTGGGCGCTGGGCAAGGCTGGAGATGTCAGGGCTCAGAGCCTGTGCTGAGGAGGCAACCCGCAATCTTTTGGAGGGTTAAGCGTTTCAGGATGCCAAGCCCCTCTGGGCACCTGAGGCAACCAACCACTACAGGAGTGACCTATAAATAAAACGTTTAGAGCACCTGCTATGTACCTGGCACCTTATATATGCAACCTCATTTAGTCCCCACACCAATGCTCTCATTATCTCCATTTTACAGATGGAGATGTTGAGGAAATGAAAGGTTAAGTAACTCGCCAAAACCACACAGGAGTAAAATGAGGACTTGGACACAGCTCTCTCTGGCTCTTGGTGGCCTGCTCTACACCACCTACTTTATGCCAGAACTTTCCAGAAGGTTCTCTCACCAAGAGAGTGGCTCATTGTCCCAGAGAAAGGCCTGAGTCTTGACTGAGGTGGCCTAAGTTGGCAGCGTCCGGTTGTTGAGACCACCAGCCTCATCCCATTTCTGGAACCCTTGAGGATTTAAGCCCCTCCCCCTTAACCTCCTGCTACTGTGGAAGGGGATCTTGTCCCTCTACCTCCTTGCCCACCTCCATGCTCTGGAGCTCATCCTTCAGTGGCTTCTGAGCCCCCAGCTCCTGCCCCTCCCACGCGGCTCCAGCAGGAAAGGAAGGGAGGGGGCAGGCTTGAGAAAGCCCCCTACTCAGGGTTGAGGTGCACACAGCTTTCAACCATAAACTCAGGGTGCCGGCCGGGAGGGGCAGGCACCTCATTTTGGGGAAAGGCTTGGTGATTTCCATACCTGGCAACTTCTGTGTGTGCCAGGCCTCACCTCCCAGCCTCCCAGCTCCAGAGATGCAAAGACCCACTTCGGTGTCTTCAATCATCACCTGCTCCCGTCTCCCTTCCACTATTCTGCACCTGTCCCCGCAGAGCTGAACGTGAACGGGAAACACACACAGCACCACGCTGCCTTCTCCCCCTTTCACCTCACCATCGGGAGCCTCCAAGGGGCCCACGTTCCCCCTTTGCCTGAGTCCACGTCCTCTCCCATCTCCCAGATGGCTGTTTCACCTGGTGTCCAAGTTAGACCAGATGTGGCAGCAGTCCTCAAGGGCAGGACCTCCATGACACCTGGGGGAAGGCTCTCTGCACCTGCACCTCTACCTCCGCTCCCTTTGCTGCCTGGGAGGGACAGGAAGCCAGGGGCTGCCAGATGGCGGCCCAGGTCCAGCCCCACGCCCCTGGCTTGGTGGTGAGGTGCCCCCATGCCTGGCCAGAGAGATGCCCTCAGCCGCAGACCCTCCTCACTGCCTCCGCTGCTCCCTCGCTCCCTTCCCAGGGGCTCCGGGGCGTGACTGGTGGCTTCCCAGCGGAAGGACCCACCTCATCTCTACCACAGACCCCCGAGGCTGAGAGAGGCCTTGTCTTTGCACCCTAACACACCTCATCTTTACTTCCTCCTGTCTGCTCTGCTCCCAGCCCCCGTTTGGTCTGACTCCGCAGCACCCTCCTTCTCATACTCAAAAGCTCGAAACCATGACCAGAAGTTTGGGGGCAATGGGTTTGGCCTGACGTCGTTTCTGGGAGCACATGTTTGGGCTTGGATCCGTCTGCATGTTTTGTGTTTGTTGGCTGGCTTTGCCTGCAGGAGGTGTGAACCTCCGACTGGGTTTGAGGTTCTAGAAATCGGGAAAGTTTGTGTTCATTTCAAGGTTCAGAAAATCACTGTGGTTTTGGGTCATGGTTGGGTTTGACTTGCCTGCTTGATGGCCGGTGGCCTGGGGGCTCTGAGCTAGGCTTCCACAGGGTCCCCGTGGGGTCTGAGTGAGAGGTACTTGGGGGTGTCCCTCTGGGTGGGACTGGTCCTGGGCCCAGCGACAGGGTGAGCAGCTGAGGCCCGAGGCAGGGGCATGGCGCTGGTCCTGTTCTCTCTTCAAACTTACCACAAGCACACCTGGACGTGATTTTTCACGGACACATGAGAGTTGATTTGGGGGAAAAGCATGAAGAAAGGGTAGGGCTGGGAGCTGTCGGCCCGACCCCTGTGGGTGACTGGGGGCCCCTCCTAACTTTTCTGAACCCCCATTTCCTCATGCCTCTTCCTAAGGAGGTTCTGAGGATGCAAAAGGGGATAATGTTTGTAGAAACTCCCAGAGAAGGTCAGAATACATTAGTTTTCGTGAGCTCTACAAAGACGGGCTGTGCCTCATTAATCACGTTCTACCCAAGTTAGCACAATGCTTTGCCCTGTGCTCACTCGAGTCCTTCTCGAAGCCAGATGGGGACTGGCCTCGCGGTCACTGCTGTCAGTTTTAACGGCAAGTCTGTTTCCCTGATTGGCGATCTGAGCTGGAGTCCTGAACTGCCCTGACTTACGCTGGAAGAAACCCTGATCTCTGAGCACAGCCATCTTCCTGCAATGGACACTAGCCTTTGGTCATCCCCCAAGGGTGTTCCCCATGCCCGCCAAGGCCTGTCACCTCCTGCCTCTGAACTGACTCAATGCATTTCCATCTTCCCAGGGCTGGAGGAGGCTGACTTCCCTCCGCGGTCACAAGGAGTTCCCCCAGCCTTTGGGTTTTCAGTTTTTGGAACAGCGTGCTAGAGCTTGGGTAGAGTGCCTGAATGCTCTGGGTTTCCAGCTACGGTTTAAAATCCTCGGCTTCACTGTCCCTGTGTCAGCCTAGCAGCCTTGAATTTTGGTTTGTAAATAATAACTTTGGCCTCGACTTACTGACTTACTCAACTTTGTGGTCTGGGCACCTAGTTAATCCTCACTGCTGCTCTGGGGGCGTGGCATTATAGCACTATTGCTGTTTTATAGACGAGGAAATGGAGGCTCAGAGAGGTCAGTAATATGCCCAAGGTCACACAGCTTGTAGTGGCAGAGCTGGGACACAAAGCCAGGTCTCTGGCCCCGTGGTGATCCATCTATCCTGCCCCAAACACAATGCACAGGTTGGAATGAGAGGAAGCTGGTGTCCCGAGGACGCCTCTGCCTCTGACTTGGTCTGTGACCCCGAATCTCCCGGGATCCCTTCCCCATCTGGAACAGGGAAGGGGAGGAACAATCGCAGCCCTGGAAGACATGAATGGTTGGCTGCTTCGCCAGGCTGGTCGTCACAGCCTGCTCGGAAGGTGTGACGCTTGGGAAAGGTGGCCCGCTCTGAGCATCACCGCGCGGGGCAGTGGCGGAGGCCGCCTTCCCCACGGGCCGCACTGATTAGCTTCCGTGGTCCCACTCAGTCCCCCGGGCTGTTTTGCCACCAAACCACGAGCCTCAGGTCAGCAGCCCCATGCCCCGTCCCATCACCCTGGCCTTCCTCCTCCTTCCCTGGCAGGGGGGCAGCCCAGGCGCCCGGTCACTGCCCCAGGGTTCTGGGCGGCGACGCCCGCGTCGGGATTACTTTGCCCTCTTCAAAAAGGATCGGCTGCTACCCTCCATGCGGGCTTTACAGGCCTCGGGGTTCGCTGGGGCAGGAGCACGGAGGACCTTTTGTGGTCCTGCCACCTTGGAGGATGATAAACAACCTTTGACGAGAGAATCATGTTGGCAGACAGAAGGACACAATTTAACTTGTCAAAACACATTTTTGTTTCCCTTCACCCTATGGGGTGGGAGTAAAATGATGCAGGAAGATTTCTGTCCCCCTTCTCCATGCTCTCCTAGCTTTTTTCTCCTGCTTCTCCCTTCCCTTATTCATGCCCAGCCACCCCCTTCGTTGTGCTGAGATGTCCCACGGAGTCTACTGCCTCTTGAAATGCGCCTGTGTCTTTCTGTTTCAGGCTCTTGGTCGGCATCTCCCCCTGAGATGAGCCTGGTGCCTGCTCTCTGGGCTTACACTCCTGCCCTCCTGGGATCCACACAGTGACCAGGATGACCTTGAAAAGTGCCCGTCTGATTCCATGGGCCTTGACTATTCTCCTCCTGCCCATGAGCTTCTGCTCTGGCCTCCTCCAGGCAGGTTTCAGGCTCAGCAGGCTTTGCATATGCTCTTCCCTCTGCCTGGAATGCTCTCCCCCCAAATATCCATGTGGCTCCCTTATCTCCTCTAGGTTTTCCCAAGGTCATCGTCTCAGACCTTGTTTGTTTACCCCATTTCAAATGGCAGCCCCCTTCTC
>NW_020173674.1:15236912-15388528 GCF_003031525.2 Neophocaena asiaeorientalis asiaeorientalis | reverse complement strand
TTGAGTTTTCTTCATCATATCGGTCATCGTCTGACGAGAGGTGGACTCTCCATGAAGCCAATGACGCTTAAGCTTCCGGGCTCCTCATCAATAGGTTCCAAGGCCCTACACCTAAATCGATATTTATAATTTTTCATTATTTTTCCATAAGGAGTCCACCCTCCACCCAAAATTGTATAAGCCGCAGGTCCCACAAAAGCTTGGAGCAGCCTGGTCCTACATCTGACAACTTACCTGCTTTTATTTTATTACGTCTCTTCCTCTGCCATTAATATGTAAACTCCATGAGGGCAGAGGTTTTTGTCTTTTTTAAAAAACTGTTTTATCTCCAGGATGCAGAAGAGTGGCTGCACACAGTAGGAGCTCAATAAATGTTGCTGTATGTATGTATGTCAACTCCAGGTTCATACTTCTTGCAAGGCTTCACATTTCTCTTAGGATAGAGACCAGCCTCTTTAACACACCCTCAAGGCCCTGCCCTTCGGTTTGCTCCCACATGTGCTAAGATTCAGACTCAGAGCCTTTGCACATGCTACTTCCTCTCCCTGATGTTCTGTCTCCCCCCTTGGCCTCCTCATCCTACAGGTCTCTACAGTGGGCACTCTGCATCTGTGGGCTCCACACCCTCAGATATAGACGGCTGACTCTACCACACCATTTTATGTAAGGGGCTTGAGCATCCATGGATTTTGGTACCCACAGGGGTCGGAACCAATTCCCTGTGGATACTGAGGGACTACGCTACTTTATTTTCTTTTTAAAATAATTAATTAATTAATTTTTGGCTGCATCGGGTGTTCGTTGTGGTGTGCAGGCTTCTCATAGCAGTGGTTTCTCTTGTTACAGAGCACTGGCTCTAGGCGCGTGAGTTTCAGTAGTTGTGGCACACAGGCTCAGTAGTTGTGGCTCGCAGGCTCTAGAGCGCAGGTTCAGTAGTTGTGGTGCACGGGCTTAGTTGTTTCATGGCATGTGGGATCTTCCCGGACCAGGGATTGAACCCGTGTCCCCTGCATTGGCAGGCGGATTCCTAACCACTGCACCACCAGGGAAGTCCACAACTGCACTTTAATGCCGCTTCTCTGCCTGTGCTCAGACCTGGCCCTGGCGTTGTGTGTTCTTGTAGGACCTTGGAGTTTCTCTTGATAGCACTTGCTACCACAGTCATGTGACGTCCGTGCCATTGCTGGTTTCGTACTTATTTCCCCCGAAGACTGTGAGCTCCATCAGGGAGGACCTCCTCTTGGGTGCTGCTGTATCCCCAGCATAATGCCTGGTACATGCACCTTTTCACTGATTCAGTAAATAGCTGCTGAGGAAATGAGCAAAAACAAAACAAAGCAACAACAACAAAAAACAGTTGGGGAAAGAGAGGAACCAGGCACAGTTAATATGAAAATAAACAAAATCACAGATGCTATGGCAAGTCAGAGTTGGGAAGGCATTTAGAGATGCTCTAGTCCACAACTTGCAGACTGTGCTCCCTGGTGCCCTGGAAATGCGCCTCTGGGAATTCTGGGAAATCTGTGGGGGTGTCCCACAGGCCGCTGCTGCGAATGTACAAATGTGTGTGTACATGTGTGAGCATGTGCTCCTGTGTGTATGTGCACATGTGTGCAAGTGTGTGTACACACACACAAGGCGTTGGGTCTGGGCGTCAGGGAGGTGGAAGGAGTGGCATATGGACAGATCTCAGACGCCCTCCCACTTCAAGCAGAGCAGTTCCGCTTTTACCTGTTTAGATATTGAACTTCTACTCCTGATTTTGTTTGAGAAGAAATAAGGTTTCCATCCAAAATCAAATTTGGAAACTGCTGGTCTGATCAAACACCTCCTTCCCATTTTAAGGATGAGTAAACTGAGACCCAGAGATAGAGGTACCTGTCCAAGATCACAGAGTGAAAGGGCAACAGGACTGGGACCCAACCCCCCACCCAGGGCCTATTTCCTGATGCCCAGCCCCCCTTTCTGGTTTTAGTAGAGCATCACGTCATCTCAGCTGTGACCAGGTGGCCGAACACCTGGATGTCCTGGAGCTCATGGAAAAGCTCCAGGGATCACTAAGCTTTAATCCCATCTGTAAATCAGGAATCATTTTACTTGCCAAAGACATGACTTCCTAGATGCATGCAGTAAAAATCACAACGTCGAGTACACATACTCGGTGGGAATATCTCAACACACAAAACTGACTTTCTTTTGAGTCTTTCAGTTGATATCCATTGGCTACTTGTTCATTTATATTATTGTCTGGAGGTGCTCCTAGCAGACACACAGCAGCAAGCAGTGAAGATTTAGAAAAATCTGTGGGAACAAAATGGAAAAGGGAAATAATTCTGTCCATTAGTTTCATGGGGTGTGTGTAGGTGTGTGAGTATGACAAAAAATTAAAAGGACCATTTCTCATATGCTTTGATGCTGGAACAAATACATCTGGCCAATGTATAGGCGGAAGAAGAACCATTAGTTTTCACTCTTTAAAAATGTCTTCAATTCGTTCTCTGATTACAAAAGTACGTAATAGGTACTTCTGGAGAAGTAGAACTTACAGGAATGTACATGACTTAGAAAGTGAATATCAATATTACCCCTGTCCCCCTCCCACCAACCACAGTTAATTCTAATTTGTTTTCAAACCTACTAAGTGTCAGGTTCTATTCTAGGCACTGGGAGGGCAACAGTGAACAAACACAGATGACGTTTGTGCCCTGATGGGACTCACAGTTGAATGAGGAAGAGGGGAAATCATTGCACCATTGTAAAAATTAAACTGTGTTTTGCATCGAAAAGAAGAGATATGAAAGCATAAAACTGGGGGAAGGGACTTTCATGAGGAGGTCTGGGAAAGCTTTGCTGAAGGAGTCAAGATGGAACTGGGATCTGTTAAGTATGTGAAGATGGAAAGAAAGAGTGGTCAAGGAAGAAAAAACGTCCATGCAAAGGCACTGTGGCAGGAGTGAGGCGATCACTGTGGCCGGAGGGACTGGTTTATGGTGAAGCAGCAGAAGCATTTGGGGTTTTGTGAAGACCATGGTAAGAATTTTGGGTCTTTGTCCTAAGAGCAAAGAAAGCCATAAACTGTTTTAGGTAAGGATGGGTATGATTAAATTTGCCCTTGTTATATATTCTTCTTGATTTTTCTTGGTGCATACGTGCATCAACTAATGTTGTAGCGGGATGGCTTAAGCAAAAGAGATAGTTGTATTGGCTCATATGGCTGCACCTTGATCTGGGGGCTCAAACAACGTACCCAGTTTCTCTCCATTTCTCAGCCTTGTCATCTGCTCTGTTGACTCTTTCGAGGCCCCATGTGAAGCCTCCTGTGGCACCAGGTGCCCATACATTATCCTTCTACCTGCACCTCAGTGAAAAAGAGTACCTGCCACTGCTGGCATGTCAGTTTCAGCCCTGCTCACCTTCTGCCAACCCCTGAACCAAACGTTGTGGTTAGAGGGATGTGATGCACTGATTGGCTAGGCCTGAGTCACGTGCTCCACAGGGGGCATGGAATCAACTCTTCCCAGAGCATATGGCCTGGTAAAAGGCAAATTTTTGTGATGAAAGTCAGAAAAGTGGTTACCTCTGGAACTGTTTTTTTTTTCGGGGGTGGGATTGACTAAGAGAGGGCACAGGGTGTCTTCCAGGAGGGCTGGAAATGTTCTATATCTTGATCTGGGGGTAGCTACACAGATGTGTGTGTATATATATATATATATATATATATATAGCGAGAGAGAGAGAGAGAGAGAGAGAGATAGATAGATATAGATAGATATAGATATAGATATATAGATATAGATAGATCTATATATAGATAGATAGATAGATAGATGTAAAAATGCATTGAATTGACCCTTAACGTATTTATACCATACTGTATGTAAGCTATACTGAGATTTAAAAAGTACCTGGCTGGAGAGTGGGGAAGAGAGTGTTCCCAGAGAAAAATCAAGATATGGTCACCAAGTGAATGAATGTTCATATATTAATATATACGTATATACATATGATACAAAGATGACTTTTAACATAGCGTGGACATGACAGTGCTCCCGCTTGTGTAATATTTTTTTCCACTTAATAAATCTTGGGCATTTTCCCCTGATAGCCACAACTTTATACCATAAATTTAATTTCAGAAGTATATGCTTCAATTAGGCAAGTGAACTTGTCTCCTCAGCACTCCTTGGAGGGAGGGCTGCCCTGGAAATGTGCTGGGGACCCGTCCTCCTGGAATGACCACTGCCTGCAGAGGGTCAGGAGACTAAATTGGAGCTGTGTTCGTTTGTTTGTGCTGCCAGAACAAAGTACCACAGACTGGGCAACGTAAACAGCAGAAATTTATTTTCTCACAATTCTGGAGGCTGGAAGTCCAAGATCAAGGTGTCAGGAGGGCTGGTTTCTTCTGAGGCCTCTGTCCTTAGTTTGCAGATGACCATCTTCTCCGTGTCTTCATGTGGGCTCCCCTCTGTGCATCTCTGTGTCCTAATTGCCTCTTCTCATAAGGATACCAGTCATTGGATTAGGGTCCACCCATATGGCATTTTTTTTTTTTCTTTGCGGTACACGGGCCTCTCACTGTTGCGGCCTCTCCCGTTGCGGAGCACAGGCTCCAGACGCGCAGGCTCAGCGGCCATGGCTCACGGGCCCAGCTGCTCCGCGGCATGTGGGATCCTCCCAGACCAGGGCACGAACCCGTGTCCCCTGCATTTGCAGGCAGACTCTCAACCACTGCGCCACCAGGGAAGCCGCATATAGCCTTATTTTACCTTAATTAACTCTTTAAAGGCCTGACCTCCATATATATATGGTCACATTCTGAGGTACTGGGGGTTAGAACTTCAATATATGAACCATGTGGGGACACAATGCAGCCCATAACAGGGGTCTTGAACCAAAGCAACTTGCCTGCCCATCATTCACCTGCAGAGTTTCCTTGCTTTGGCCCTTGAAGGAATTTTGAGCTTTAAGAATTCCCTCTCCAAATGGGTCTATCTCTAGGGTGGAGCTGTCCTCTTATCAGCTAGCTCATAAGTAAAAGCAGAGATTAGCTGAAGTCACTGGGATGGGCTTCATGGAGGACAGAGACCCAGGAGGGATGCTCACTGGCCAGGGAGGATGTCCGGCTATGGCAGAGTGCTACACGTGTCCCCTGGGCTGGTCCTGGGCCCAGACTTTTCCTGCAGGGTCTTTTCAAACCCGACTTTGATGCCTGTAAATGTCAGTCTCATTCCCCACTCGCTAGGCTGCCAGGCCTGGGTGTGTGGGGCATTGGGGAGAAGATGGGCAGACTGTTTTGGTGAAACAGGCATACTGGCAGACCTCCCACAGAGTGGGGCAGGTTGGCATGAGCTTGAGGCTCATCTTGTTGGCAGCCACATCCTGCATCTCCCGAGGCTCCTCTACATCCCTCTTGCCCAGAGCTTGATGCCCACTCCCAGGCAGAAGGCAGACTAAACACGAGCAAGGCCCAGGGTTGGCACAGATCTCTGGGCCTCAGAGACGCTGCCATGGGCGTCCTTGCCATTTCTGACAGGTCCAGAAACTGATTTGCTCCCTGCTGAGGGCAAGAAACTTGAGTCTCTGTGAATCCATTTCCTCTGGTTGTGAAATGGATGATCCTGTTGTATTGCGTGACAAAGAAGCGCTATGGTGATTCCTCCATGGCGCTTGGAACAGATGGTGCCAGGCTCTGATTCAGCTGAAACACGCTATGCTTATTTCGTGAGAGAGGGGCTTGGGGGTAGGATCAGGGTCAGTGGAAGCACTTCAGGGATTATTAAAAAACTCTGCCTCTTTGGGGCAGAGGTTATGGGGAGACAAAACCACACACTAGTGGGATTTGTATCTCTCATTTGTGTGTAGGAGCTGAGAAACCCTGGAATTTGCCAGAAGAGAGGTCTAATCATAGACTTTTATTCTACATTGATGCACATACATATCAAGATTTCCTTTTTGATCAGATCTTATATAAGAGAAAGCGCATGAGCTCATTCGATCATCAGACAATAAGAACAAAACCATGGGCCATGTTTTCCTTTTCACCTTGGCCACCAGGAAGCTCTGGGTAAGATCTAGCATTCAGTTGCTGTATCTTTCAGATCTCTGGTTTCTGATACATTTTCCTCTTCTTTTCCCTTAATATTTGTCACTTAAATTATGTTCAAGCATTAAAATTAAAGGCAATATTACATGTGCATGACTCACTTGGTATGGAATTTGATAGGTGCTGAGGGGTGTGTGTGTGTGTGTGTGTGTGTGTGTGTGTGGGTGTGTGTGTGTGTGGGTGTGTGTGTGTGTGTGTGTGTGTGTGTGTGTGTATGAGGAGCAATACTTCTGACATTTATACATAGGGACACATTGCCAACTTCCATAATTTGTAATCCAGTTTCATTGACTAGCCCTTATCTTGTGCCAGGTGCTGATGAAGTGCTTTACAAATATTAATTCATTTAATCTTCGTAACAACTCTAGGCAGTACGGACTATTATCATCCCCATTTTGCAGATGAAGAAACTGAGGTAGATGCAAAGGAAGTAACTTGCCCAGAGTCACACGGCTATTAAGTGGCAAAGCCAAGATCTGAATCTGGGCAGCCTGGCTCCGGAGCCCAGGTTTTAGACCAGTGCTTTAGGACTTTTCTGTGCTGTCCAATCGTGGATCCGCCAGCCACACGCGGCTTCTGAGCACCTGAGACCTAGCTAGTGTGACTGAGGAACTGGATTTTAGATTGAACATAATTTTAATTTAAATAGCCATTTAAATTGGCTAGTGGCTAGTGGCTAAATTGGCTAGTGGCCACTGTGTTGGTCAGTGCAGCTCTAAACCACCAGGCTTTGCTGCCTCTTTACATTCCTGATGTTGGTGGGAAGGCAGTTCAGGGCAACGTAGTGTAGTTGATTACAATTTGCAATAATTATCCAGAGGCTTCAAAAATTCCTCTTCCTCCTCCTCTCCATCTTTTTTCTTTTCCTTCATCATCATAGCTAACATTTTCTGAGCACTTAAGATTCTCATTTAATTCTCCCCCAAATCCTTGGATGTAGGTGCTTTTTCTAATAAACCCATTTAACAGGAGAGAGAACCAACACTGAAAGAAGATAAGTGTCTTGTGGGGAGTCACAGAGCCACTAAATGCTAGAGCCTGAATCTGAACCAAAGGCTATTTGACTCTAAAGCCAAATTATGTTTCTCCATTTTTTTTTAAATTTTAAAGTAAAATGTGCTCCATTCTGACTCCTTAGGCCACAGGCCTGTTAGTTTCCTCCAAAGTAAAGTTATGTTGTCGACTAAAGTCAGCATTTTTGAAGGGAGGAGAGAGGAAGACGGGGTGGTGAGCAGAGGCGGATGAAGTGCTGGGTCAGCACAGATGCGGAGCAGCTGGACAGGCTGGGGCCCCCTGGGAGTAGCCAGGGCGGTGCCCAGAGAGCCTAGGCCCAGCCCCACCTTCACCAAGAAAGGCCTACACTCCGGAAGGAAGGTCAGAACAAGACACCTCAGTTTCCCCATCTGTCAAATGGGAACAGGAGCATTAAAAAAAGGCAGTGTCTGATAACATGCCTGGCAGATAAGACGGAGGCTGCCTTTCCTGCCTCAGAGCTCATCTCTGGGGTAGAAGCTTCTGGGAGTCCTATCGGGGGGAAGTCATCTGGGCGCAGAGCTGTCTCCATTGTGGGCGAAGGGAAGAAAAACAGCTTTTTAGCTGAGGGGTCGGGGTGGGCGGCAGGGGCTGCAGCACATACATGGCTGTCAGCTGAGATCACTGCCTTCTCCCTTCCAGCTGCCTGGGGATATTATGAAGTTGCAGAGACATGGAGAGGAAGCTCAAGCTTGGGGGCCTCTTTGGGGGGCTGGGGAGGGGAGCAGAGAAGGAAGACGTTAATGAAAAAAACATTCCTCGTTCAAGGTGACTGAAAGGGTTTGGGGCTGGTTGGGTCAGGGTCTGACTTTGGCTGAAAAGAAGTCCCCCAGATTCAGAGGCGCCAGGCGTGGCACAGCTGCTGGGTAGCAGGCTGGTGCCAGCCCAGCTGACTGACCCTCTCAGGGGCGGACAACTCCCAAAGACCCCTGACTCTGAGGTGGGGCAGCTGTGAGATCCTGGGGCCAGCGCTGTGCTCCCGTGGCCTTCCTCTCGCTTTGCAGATTCCAGCCCCTCCTCACCGCCTGCCTCTAGACTACATTTGGGCACAAGGGGGGTCTGCTGAAGGATTCTAGCCTGCTCCAGAGATGACACATGCCGGGCCCAGCCTGAGAAATGGAAGAACCTTCCAAGGTGGGAAGGCTAAGATGGGTTTCTTGGGGCAACTCCTAACTCGACTCCTAACTTTGCTACTAGACAATTTCCAGATTTGCAAAGAGTGTGTAATATCTGACAAGCATCCGAATAAGGGCCCCTCCCAATCAGAGAAAGTCAGCCACTGAACTTGTCCTCAGGATAGACCTGACAGGTGGCCATTCTCATTTCACAGCTGGGAAAACTGAGGTTCAGGAAGGTTAAGACCTTATGCTACTCGGCTGAGAAAGGAGCAGGGCTGGGACTAGATTTCTGATCCCAGGGGAAGAAACCCCTAACTCTTTACACCGCCTCTC
The DNA here is from genome assembly GCF_003031525.2 of Neophocaena asiaeorientalis asiaeorientalis. Taxonomy (NCBI): domain Eukaryota; kingdom Metazoa; phylum Chordata; class Mammalia; order Artiodactyla; family Phocoenidae; genus Neophocaena; species Neophocaena asiaeorientalis. Next base: position 15,379,942 of record NW_020173674.1, on the reverse strand, counting down.
CCCACTTCCTTCTAGATGCCAGGAAAACCTCTAAAGGCCCAGAGACCTTGAAAAGAGCCCCAGCCTGGAGCGAAGCAGGGAGGGGCAGAGCGGAGGGTTGAAGAGTGCCTGTGATTTGTCCTCAGGTCACTTTGACAAAAGACAAGGGTCCTGTTTCTTAGAACTATGGCCCCAGGGAAGCTAAAGGAATAGATCAAAGCCACATGGAACCAAGAACAGGCCCTGGATCATGCTGGGACCCCCATTCCCTCTTCCAAACCCGATTTCATCACGACTGGTCTTCATCCCTCCAGAGGGAAACGGGCCCCTGCAGTGTGTTTTAGGACACACACAGAGTCCACTTTCTTCCCTTGGGAAGCTTGGTTTTCCTTGGGATTGAATCTCTGATTAGCTATGCACACAAATGCATCTTTCATCCCCTGGAAGCCCCCCTCCCCCAGGATGGGGACCAAGCCACCCCTCTCCTGACTACAACAGTGTCTCGAGGGGCCCAGCTGCATCAGGAAGTTGCAGAAGCTGCTAAAGGTTGTGAGCTGACTCAGATGGGATGCCCAGACCCCGTAAGTCCCCCTGTTGGGCATATGGAAGCCTTTGCAGGCCAGACAGCATCTCAGCCCTTCACAGACTGGTGAGCCACCAGCTCTGGAAGAGACCCTGGGCATCATCTCATCCAACTCCCTTATAGCACAGACAGGTAAACTGAGGCCCAGAGAGGGGAAGGCACTGCCGAGTGTGGGCTGGAGTGGGGCTCCTGACTCCCGGGCTGGAGAACCTTCCAGTAGTCCACACTGCCTTTCCAGAGACGAGCTGGTGTGGATAGGGAGGAAGTGGATAGTCAGGGGCCTGGTCGGAGGTTTTGGGAGGAACCAGCCCCTGGAACATTCAGAAACGGCCTCTCTGCTGCGGCTTCTGAAGATGCAGGATGTCCCTGTCTTCCTCAAGTCTTGTTCGGCTTGGCTGTGCTCAAGAAGAGGGGGTAACGCCCTTCTCCCCTCCTCTTCTGGGAAGAGAAAGGGCTCTGTCAGCTCTGAACAGGAGAACTTTCTCCGCTGAAGGGCTTCGCGCATCTCCAGTGGGTTCCAGAGAAAACTAGATGAGGGTGTCCTCAAAGGAAACAGCCCCAAAGCACTCTCAGGGTCCAACAGCTCCCATGACCGTGACATCCCCAACCCAAGTACCATGTCCTGGCCACAGATGGAATGTCACACACACACCAGGCACTTCCTCAAGGGTCACCTTAAGTCCTCCGAGGGGCCCTGTGAGGGAGGCATTATCACGGTCCTGTGGAAAGATGGAGACAGAACTACGCGGGGTGCGCTGACTTGCCCGGTACACAAACGGAAGCGGGCAGGGCAGGCTGTAAACCCATCCACCCCTGACTCTGCACCGCCCGCTTCTCACGAAAACCGTTATCAAACTTGTGCGTTAAAAATCCTAACTCCATTTGCATTCATTTTTGCCCACTTCAGACACTCTCTACCCTCCCTCTTTTTTATTTTCCTGCTTTAAATGGAACTTGCAAATCTCTAGCGCCCTGAAAAACCAAAACCAAAACCAAAAATGACCCTCCAAGTCCTGAGAGATACGATGGGCCGGGACACCAGCCTCCCGCATCTTCCCAAGTGTAGGACTCCCGAATTTCTGTTCAGAAGCAGAACGGCTTTTTTTTTTCCCCCCTTAGACAATGTGGTTCTAATATATATCAACAGAGCCAAAGAAAAGCCCCCCCCCCCTTTTTTTTAAGAAGTTAACTTCATTTCAAGAACTTGTGTGTTTCTCATTAGTAACGCTGTCTTTTGAAATCCAGCTGAGGGAGGTAATTCCAGCTGAAATCAAAACTGATATGTGAGGGTTTGACTCCAGTGTCACTCTGTGCCCCCTGCTCGCTGCCTTGTTGGGGCTGATTGCTGCAGAGATGGGATAGGCAGGGCAGGCCGCCAGCTCTCTTCTCCCCCACCCATGGTCCCATGTCTGTGGTGGGTGTTGGTGTGTCTGGGGAGCTGGGTAGGTAGGGGGGCTTTCAGCCTGGCATGCATCTCACCTGATGAAGGGACTTGAGACTTGAGCTTGAGATAAGACCTTGAAGGAGGGAAAGCAGGATTCCTTGGCCTAGCAGCCGGGGTGCTGGGGGCCTATGGGGGGCAGAGGGCTCAAGTCTTGATCAGAGCTGTGAACTGAGTAACTTTTACCCATCATGGGCATGATAATAAGGCAAGATCAACCAGTCCCAAGGGGAGCCACATTACTCTCCAAGTTCTAGGTTTTTCGAGCTGTTCTAAGCAGAAAACTCTTACTTTTTGGGCCAGTTTTGGGCATTTCTTCTCTGTGAGACCAGGCTTCTTGTAGAACATTAGGAAAATGGGAAAATCTTTCCTTGGTCAGCAAAGGGGCTGCTCAGCCTTCCTGCTGTTGGGGACCACTTTCTCTGGAAGGGTCATTTTCTGGATGGACCAGGAAGGCACAGGGCATTCTCTGCTTGTCCTTCTCTTCTCTTCTCAATGACCCCAAATTGGATTTTTTTTCCTTAATAAAAAACCGTCTTGTTCTTAAGGAGAGCTGATGTGGCTTGATCTGCAGGCCAAAGGTATTTGTTTCAAGGGTGATAGAAACGAACAGGATGGCTCCCCCCACCCAGCCCTCTAATCAGATTTCCCCATCCTTCAAGACCTAGCAACATCCTTCCTTCCTTGGGAAACTTTTCTCCACCCGCAACCCCTCAGGGATGGCTCCAGCCCCAGGGTTAAATCTGAACCATTCTCTTTACAATGAACGGGTTGTTGTCTTTTTTAAAAAATTGAACCATCCCTTCTCTCTTGCATTATTTAATTTTTCAGAATCCAGACATTTCTGTCTTGTCTCCTTAGCTAGAGGTATGATTTTCTCGAGGAGCTGAGCCTTTTCCATGCTTGTATCCCCAGCTCCTTCTCAGCCAGACTTAGCAAAGGGTTTGCAAAGAGTCGCGGTAATGATTTAAAGACTATCACAACATTTAAAGGCTCTAACCTGTGCTCTTACCTGTCCCCTTGAATGGTGAGTCCCTTAGAGAAATAAAAAGTGTTCCCAAGAGACAACCAGAATAATCATTGAGTCACTTTCTCTTGAAGGGCCCTTCTGGTCCCAAGAATTGTGATCTTCAAATTTGTTGGGCAGTCTCCATGTGCTTGGCCTATGCTGGAAGCTTTCTCATGCATTGCCTTGTTTAAAGAATTTATGGATCTATTGATATATCTATTCCGTTTTCCCAAAATTACGTTTGGGGAAACAGGAGGCAGTGTGTTTTGGAACCTGCCCTGGTTTAAATCCCAGCTCCGTCTGTCTGTGGGACATTCTGATCCTCACTGTAAAATGGGCATCACCATGATGCCATTCTTCCCTGGGTGTGGTCTCGATGAAGTGAGCTCTCAGGAACATTGCATTTGCTCCCATTTGTTGAGCTTTACTAGGCTTAGAAGTAAACGTGAGAAGCTCAAACGTCAGCTTTTCCAGAAGTCCTTCCCACGTCCCTGCCCCCACCGGGTCAGCTCCCTCTGTGATACACTCTGCGTCTTCCCCTCACAGCAACCCAGTTTGTATCTACTGTGTGTTGTGTGAGTGGTTGACATCATTCTTCCTCACTAGAGCTCCCAGAAAGCCAAGGCCTTGTCTGTTTTCACTCCCACTATTGATCTAGGGCCTGGATGAGTACTTAATAAACATTCATTCTCATCTCCCTTGGGTCTCTTTTCGGAATTAAATCAAAAGTTCCCTTGCTCTCCTGAGAGCCGTGTATCAGGGACTATAGCAGCAGAGGCCACAGAGTGGAGACTTCATGTCCATTTTATGGAGGTTTGAGCCACGCAGGGATGTTCTCTCCTGATTGAAACCTACAAGATCCCTGTGCCCTTGCTCCTGCTGAGGCCTTGGCAGTTGACAGCCATCCCATGTCCCCATCCCATCAACCTTAGTCCCCCTTTAGGATGTGCTCCAATGCCACCTCCTCTGAGAAGCCTTCCTTTACTCTCTGTAATAGACTGAAAAATCTGAAAATACTTATGAACACAGGCACAGTCTTGATCACTGGACCGTGGCTCCCTTGGGGCTCGCTGAAGCTTTGGCTTCCAAGTGCCTGGTACAGAGATAATTACCAGTAAGTGCTAATCGAATGAATCCTGTCAAAGCAAAACCAAACCCAAGTCACTTCCACACTGCCCAGAAAAAGCTAGTATACACCCTTGTGATTTACACAGCTAGTTTCTTTCTTAATTCATTCAAAACATATTTGTTGAGCACCCAATTTGGACCCCACGTTGGGTGCTGGGAGCCAGTGGTAAATCAGGCAGACTCTTTCCTTATGTCCTGGCAGCCCTGGAACTCTCTCTCTGGGCCAGTGGATTCATGGGCAAGGGTAAAACAAGACCAGGGAGCAGGAGAGCACAAGCCTCCCCACCAGACACTTGCTGGAACCCACCATCCCCACGACGACCATGCATCTCCAAAGAAAAAGGATGAAAACGAGCCATCTCTCCACAGAGGTGCGTGGGTCCAGCTTCTTCCCTTGGCTGCAGCACCTGTGGGCCCAGGGGAGCAGACAGACAGGGCTGACCCTCTGAACTCAGGGCAGGGAGGGCTCCGTCCACCCAGAACCAGCTGGGGCTGCCCAGCTGTGGGCCAGCACAGCTGAAAGGTCCTAATTAGCTCATTTCCCCAGCCCCGTGGGCTGTGAGCAGGCTCCCTTCACCTTTTGCCCTGCCCCATCTCACTCAATTTAGCAGTTCAAGGTTCACCGTGATGCCAGGGTGGGGACAGGGAAAATGTCCCCCCACTCCCATGCCATTAAGCAAAAGCATCCCTTGTGGTCAGCTCTACCCTGAAGACTTCGGAATCCTTCCCTCCTCAGCCTGATCCTGATGGCTGCACTGAGAGGAGAGGCTGTGGGGTGTACCCAGCTTCAGACTCTGTCTCTGCCGTTGGACGAGCAGCTGTGTGATCCTGAGCAAGTGACTCACCCTCTCTGACCCTCATTTTCTTCAATTCTGAGGACGCTGACACTCACTTCACTCGGTGCTTGTGAGGATTTGATGTGATGAGGTCTGCAAGGCAAGGGGCACATGGCCCGGATGTAGCAAGCCCTCAGTTCTAGCCCTTGCACTCCGCCCAACTCTCCCCAGACTGTAAGCCCTGTGGGGGCAGGCACGGCGTCTGCGCTGCTCACCACTGTGTGTCCAGCACCTTGCTGAGGTCCTGGACACAGAAGGGGCTTTCTTCTTCCTTTCTTTAATCACTCCTCTATGCCAGGCCCTGAGCCCAGGAAACAGCCAGTGAATGAATGAATGTTTTCTTCTTCCTCTCCCCACTTTTGCAGAGCTGAGCTCTGGCAAAGGGCATCTCTGGCAAGCTAGTTAGACACTGTGGATGGAGCACGGGACACAGGGTCAGAAGGCTGGGAAAGAGCTGGAGCTTTGCATCCCGGCAGCTCTCCTGTCTTAGGCAATGTCTCCCCCCCCCCATGCCCACACTAGCAACCTCAGGGCCTGGGTGTGCCATGAGCCCCCAGCCTACTCCTGTTACTGGCTCCAGTCTGGAAAATTGCCCGCAGCTCCTGAAGCCTCACCTTTCTCAGGAGCGGGAATGGGGAAAAACGTTTCTCTGTCCCAGGGTGACAAGTGGTGTTGACCAGGGCGTGAAATGGGAGTGAACACAGTAAAGAGCCTGGCACAGGGCCTGGCTGGGAGAGGACTCCATCATGTCAGTTTCCTTTTCTTCATCCAGCATGACAGCTACCTTGTTCCTCTAAGCGTGGTCCTCAGACCTGGGAGCTGGCTGGAAACAGGATCCCTGGGTGTCATTCCAGACCCACTGCATCCAAACCTGCATTTTAACAAGATCTCCAGGTGCTTCTGTACCACCCAAATTTGAGGTGCATGTTCCACTGCATGCCCTCTCCTCTGCAGCTCTAAGCCGTGGTGATGTTAATAAGAGCTCTCCAGCCTTGGCATAAGCCAAACGGAATGAGGGAGGATTGGGATGGCCTGTTCCAAAGCCAAACAGAAACAGACTGAGGGCTTTCTGCGGGTCTGTGGGCCACAGCTCCATTGGTTGCTGGAAGCAGATGGAACCCAAGAGTGGGTTGGGGGATGGGCAGTGGGGTCAACTCCTCCATCCTGTGTTGGGTTTAAAAATAGAGCTGAGGGAGCAGTCCACGTCTGGATGGGTAAAATACCTTCTCCTGCTTCTCTTTATTACGGGGTCTGCAGAGGCGAGGTCAGGAATCACGCCCCATCCTGCGGTTTACAGGACCTTTCCCTAATAAAGCCGAGGGCCAGGAGGCCGCGCATTCCAGGGAACGTAATTAAAACCACCGAGGGTTATTCGGAATAACAGACCCGTTTAGTCGGAAGCACTTGCCATGCTAATTCAAACAAGGTGATTACAGGCGATTAGCAAACCTAATGCCTTCAGTTGAAACCCAGCCTGGAGGAGGGATGAGCAAGTAGCCCTGGCTACTTCCTGTGGGTGGTGGAGGGTGCTGACCTGGGACTGAAGTTTCCCAAGGTCAGTGCCAAGTGGGGCTCCTGGGCCGCCCACCTGGGTAAGGTGCTCTCCTAGTGCAGACTCCTTGGCGGGGAGGAGGCTGACCCCACCTGGGGAGGGTCAGAAATGAATCCCTCCAGGTCTCCTGGGACCATTCTGGGCACATCCTACAAGAGCTGGCCCTACCTACCTCTTCGGCTCCATCCTCTGTGGCCTCTTGAAGGCAGGGGCTGTGTCTTCTGGTCCCTCTTTCCCTGAAAGGGGATGATTACAGATGTGCCTATGGACACCTAATAATCATCTTTTTTTTAAAAAAAAAATTAATTTATTTTATTTATTTATTTTTATTTTTGGCTGTGCTGGGTCTTCGTTGATGCGCGTGGGCTTTCTCTAGTTGAGGCGAGCAGGCTTCTCATTGCGGTGGCTTCTCCTGTTGCGGAGCACAGGCTCTAGGCGCACCGGCTTCAGTAGTTGTGGCATGTGGGCTCGCTAGTTGTGGTTTACGGGCTTAGTTGCTCTGCGGCATGTGGGATCTTCCCCGACCAGGGCATGAACCCGTGTCCCCTGCGTTGGCAGGCGGGTTCTTAACCACTGCGCCACCAGGGAAGCCCTCATCTTTTACTTAGTGCTTATTATGTGCCAAACACTGTGCTAAGCAGTTCTTACGCATCACCTCATTTAATTCATTGAAGTCAGCACTGTTTTTGTCCCCATTTGATGGATGAGGAGTAGTGGGCATGGAGAGAAGTCTCTGCTCCAGGCTGCACTGCCCGAAAGTGGTCACTGGGGTCTTCTACCCAGATCCACTGGACTCTGAGGCCCTCTCAGTACCTCACTGAATTTCTTCTTACAGTTGAAGGGGACTGAAGCTCAGAGAACTAAGTAAGTTGCCAGAGATCATCAGCTGGTGAGTGGCGGAAATGGAATTTGCCCCTGATGTTGCTGCTTCCAAAGCCCCTGTGCGACAACTTCTACCGGAGCACCCTGGAGAGCACACAGAATGGTAGCCAAACCTGGAAGGGGAGGTGCCACCAGGGAGGCTCATTAGGGAAGGGCATCCCAGACAGAGGGAGCTCTACAGACGCCTGTGATAGGGAGCTCTCAGCTGCCAGTGACCAAAACCCCCAAATCAACCAGCTTAAACTTATTTAATAAGGGCTATTTATCATTACAAGCAACCAGGATTCCTGAGGGCTGGTTAATTTAGAGGCTCCTCAGTATCACCAAGAATACAGGTCTCCTTCCTCCCTTCCTGCTTTCCATCCATCAGATATTACTGGGTACCTTCTAGATGCCAGGTGCTCTCCTAAACCCTGGGGTTAAAGTGCTGAAAAAAAGGTCCTTGACTTTTTGGAGCTTGTATTCTTGTGTTAAGGACTGATAATCAACATACAGTGTGTGTGTGTGTGTGTGTGTGTGTGTGTGTGTGTGTGTGTACATTATACATATATATACAATACATACATATGTATATGTATATTTAATGTGCATATATAATATATAGTGTGCATATATAATGTGTATATATGTATTATATGTATATAAATATATATCATATATTGTGTGTATATATACATGAACAGAGTGTGTGTATATATGTTATATACCCACATTGTGTATATATATATATATTTTTATATATATATATATAATATATATATAAATAACATAATGTCAAAAAAAAAAAGCCACAGGAAAAGAGAGTAAAGGACGGGAAAGAAGTCAGAGAAAGCCTTCTGAGGAGCTGACATTTGAGCAGAGACCTGAATGAAGTACAGGAATGAGCTCGAAGAGATCTGGGGAAAGTGTTCTTGGCAGTGGGCACTGCATGTGCAAAGTCCCTGGGGTAGGGTAGTACTTGGAGTGGAGTGATTGAGACCTCTTTGCTGTGCATCTTCAGAGGGTTGGCTTCTCCTCCAGATAATTCCCCTCATGGTGGTCAAGGTAGCTGTAGCAATTCCAGGCACCCTAGGCAGACAAGACACTTGCTGATGAATAAGAGGGTGTCTTTCGTAAATCAGTGGAGAAATCCTTCCCAGAAACCCCCAGTATATTTCTCCTCAATCCTGCTGGCCAGAATTGAGTCACGGGCACATGTCTAAATCAATCCCAGGCAGGGAAATGGACTACAGTGGTTGGCTTAGACCAGTGGGGATACACCTTTGCAGCTGGAGATGGGGCCATGCTTGTTTGAGTTGTAGGGGATAGATAACCCCCTGATAAAATGGGGCCCTGCCAGGAAGAAAGAAGGGGGATATAAGTAGAAATGATGTGTACAATTATGGGTCATGATTTTAAAAGGAAGGGGCATGTCCTTCCCTTCACTGGCTGGAATCTGAACTTGCTGGTGGTTATCCAGTCTTTTTTTTTTTTTTTTTTAACATCTTTATTGGAGTACAATTGCTTTACAATGGTGTGTTAGTTTCTGCTAGTTATCCAGTCTTGACCATGAGGACAAGGGCAGCTGCCTAGGGATGGCAGAGCAACATGGCAGAAGGAGACTGGGAATCATCAAGTTAGCCCTGGAATGCTCGCGTTTAGATGACAGGGAGACATAGTTAGAGATGATAGAGACAGAGAAAGAGACACAGATAGGTTCCTATCAGGGGAATTTGCATTCTAACTGATTCAGCTCCCCAGCTTGCCTCAACCAGAGTAGGTCCTCTTCACTTATCAGGGCCCATGTCAGGCTTTACTGGAGAAAAAGCTCTGCTGCTTAAAAACCCTTTGACAATGACTAGTGTAGTCCAGCCTCCTCATTTGACAAACTGGGAAGGGAGATCCAGCAAGGGGAAGTGACTTGCCCAGGACCACACAGTTAGCAGGTATCAGAGCCAGGACCAGACTCAGACTCTGCCCAGCAGGCACTGGTACCGCATTCCTGGATCACTCCCATCAGGCACATTCTCTATTGTGATCTTAAATCTGTGCTATGGGGAATTCCCTTGTGGTCCAGTGGTTAGAACTCTGCACTTTCACTGCTGAGGGCCCAGGTTTGATCCCTGGTCGGGGAAGTAAGATCCCACAAGCCACTTGGTGCAGCTCCCCGAAACCCAAAACAAATTTAAAAAATCCAAAAACAACACACACACACACACACACACACACACACACACACACACACACAAAACCAGAAAACAAAGCAAAACTGTGCTGTGGAGAGAATGTGGCTGATTCCAATCCTGATGGAAGACAGCCTCATGGCTCCTAGGCATTACATGCTCAGGCTGCTACTCCAGCTTTTACTTCCATCTTCATGTTAACCTCAGCCAGGGTCCTGTGGACCTGGGCAGGGAGACAGCTGCCTCTTGGCTTTTGTTAGCAGGTCTTAAACTTTGTTCTGCTTAAGAATCATCTAGGGGGCTTCCCTGGTGGCGCAGTGGTTGAGAGTCTGCCTGCCGATGCAGGGGACGTGGGTTCGTGCCCCGGTCTGGGAGGATCCCACATGCCGCGGAGCGGCTGGGCCCGTGAGCCATGGCCACTGAGCCTGCGCGTCCGGAGCCTGTGCTCCGCAACGGGAGAGGCCACAACAGTGAGAGGCCCGCGTACCACAAAAAAAAAAAAAACAAAAAACAGTCATCTAGGGGTGGGGGTGAAGGGGGGCCAGTGATTATGCTGTAGACTCCTGGGCCCTCTCCTGGAAGATTCTGACTCAGTAGGTTTGAGGTAGGGCCCAGGAATCTGCCTAGAAATTAAGGCCTCTCTAGGTAACTGTGCTGCAGGCTGTCCACAGGCTACACCCTGAGAAACAGTGGCCCAAAGGATTCTGGAGGAAAGTTCTCTTCATCCTAAAGAAACAATCCCACAACCAAATCTGAGGCTTGATATTGTTTTTCCAGGTGCTAACACTTTTATTACAGCTGGAGATCAGACTGAATACCTAGTGAAGAGGAGAGCTGGGTTGTTGCACTTAAATCCAAACTAGTGAAAATATTTTTAATATTAATGGCAATAAATTTAATCCAAAATTGCTGAAAACTGGGATCCAATCTTTCCTGAGAGAAGGTTTTTCAGGGAGCTTAAGCTGGCATTGGGTACCCAGGAGCCGTGAGTAAAGGACATGGTCTCCCCTGCTCCATGGATCTCTTCCCTGCATTCTGCTTCCCCTAGCCTGTGGCAGGTAGGTCTGGGGAATTGCACCCCCTTTCTTCCTGGAGTAGCTCTCTCCTTCATCTCCCTTCCCTGGACTCTTATCTACCTCAATATTGGCTTTCAAAATATCTCCACACTGAGGAAAAGAAGCAGCAAAACTAAAAAATACAGAAAAACCCCAGCTTTTGACAAAATTCACAGCTGGAGAAGTAAAAAATAAGTGATATATTGGTATTTTGAAAATCAAGATTTTATAGTTTTATTTTTTTAAATTCCCCCTAAAGCAGTCAGGTCCAGATATTCCTTGCTTCTGGCTTAGATTTCCTAAGGTCTGGGTTTCAGAGGCCATATAAACACTGCCCTGCTTCCCTGTAACCAGGAATTCCAGGGGTCACTGTCTTCAGGCATGGCTGGATCCAGGAGCTCTATGTCTTTGTCTCTTCCACCTCTTGACTCTGCTTTTCTCTGTGTAGCTTCATTCTCAGGTAAGCTTTCTCCCTGTGGTGGAAAAGATACCCACTGGAAGCCTGAGGCATGCACGGCGCTGACAGCTTGGGATCCCGAGGAGGAGACACTCATATGGATCTCTGCCAGCATCCATATAGCGAAGCCCAATTCTTGGACCAATCACAATGGACTGGAGGGTGGGGTTCCATGGTTTGTAGGTGTGGATCCTGTTCCCACCTCGGTCATCTGGGGATAGGCAGGGCACTGAGATTTTTTTCTCTCTGTGCTTTGGAATGTGGTGAGGTTGCCCTAATAGACAGAGGGTTCCTGCTGATGAACCAGGGCTGCCCACCCCTGGAAGCGATTGGCCTGGTGTCACCCTAGGGCTGAAAAGCAAAGTCTAATTCAGCCCAATGTCCTTATCCATGGTCCAGGGCTCTTCCAATCATGTCACTGACCTGAAGAGGACACTGGGAGCCTCCTGTTGGGGCTACGGTGTCTGTGGATGACAATATAATGGAGTTAGGGTGGAAGTGTCAAGGTCTTGGCCAAGCTTTCAGGCAGCCATGAGGGGAATGGGCAGATCTCAGTGCCAGTGATGGAATTCTGCCATTTATTCTGTATTTGGACTCTGCCATTTACTTGTAATTGTTAAACTTAGTTAACCTTTCTGACCCTCAGTTTTCTCATCTGTAAAAGGAAGATAATAAATATCTATGTCCCTGGACTGAGCAAATTATTGATAATCCTTGTGTGGAGGGAGAAAGGGGGAAGGGAGAACAGTTCCGGGAGCTATGCTCAGGAAGACTGGCACAGGTGAGGAGGGACAGAGGACACAGATGAACCCTGTCCCCTAGAGTGGCCTTGGTAGGAGACGGCCTGCATGGGGCCTCCCATAGTGCACTATTACCTGTGGGGTCAGGGAGGGTTTGCAAGATTTAGCAAATAAAAATACAGCACACCCAGTTAACCCAGAATTTCAGATAGCAATTTTTTTTTTTTTTTAGTATAGGTGTATCTCATACAATATCTGGGATATACAAAAAATTATTTTTGTTGTTTATCTGAAATTCAAATTTCCTGTATCTTATCCTGTATTTTAGGTCAGGGGAAAGTGTGAGGATCCCCTTGATTCAGGCTAATGAACCTGATCCCGGTTGCGGGGGGTGGTGGGCAGCCTACCCAGAGCTCTAATTATGCCATCAGGAATTTGTCTTTCTCTGTCTCCTGGCTCTGCTTTCCTCTGTTTTGCTTCATTCCCAAACAGTATGAAGGTAGTCACGAGCAGCTCCAGGATCTCCTTCCGAGCAGCCTAGCAAACCCAGGAAGAGAGCACACCTCCTTCCCAGCCGGTCCAGCAAAAGTTTCAGGCCTGACTCTCATTGGCCTGAATTATCACACGCGGTTTCCTGAACCAATCATTGTGGTCTGGGAAGATGAAGTCACCTGATTGGCCAGGCCTGGGTCATGTGCCCATCTTAGGGGCTGTGGAGTGAAAGGGGGAAAATGTGGTGTTGTTATCACAGTGGGAAGTGGAACTGGACTGCTGGAAACAGCAGGAGCCCACTAAGGGGGATCCACTTCCTCCTGACTAAAGCCGTCTCTCTAGGGGCAGACTCAGCTAAGCCCGTGTGGCCTCCTGGGCAAGGCAAGTCTGCATTCCTGCTCTTCCTGGAGAGGTCTGGGGTTACAGACCATGAAGAACTTGAATAAGTCCCAGCTCTGCCTGTGTGATCTTGGGCCAGTTCTTTTACCTCTCTGTGGCTCAGTTTCCCCATTTATAAGTCAAGAATAAATGGCACCAGCATTATCAGTGTTATCAAGCAAGTAGAGCACATGGCACTGGGGCTGGCACATGGTAGCTCTAACTTTTCTGGAGGTTTTTGATGGTTATTGGTCCACGTGAGGTCCTTTCAAGGGTGAAGTGGCAAAGCTTTGATTCCTGGATTGTCAGAAGGACCACCTTTCCGTCTTTGGGTAGGTAAAATGTTTGAATGGTCCTAGCCCACTGGCTATACCTACCATTGGAGCTATATATCAGGGTGGGGAAAGCAGATTCCTTGGAGTCCGTGAGCCTGGGCATGCCCTCCCCCCCCACTTCCCCCTACTCCCGCTGTCAGTCGCATGTCAAAGTCATGCATGTGGGCAGAATGACTCAGGAGACCTAACGTAGGCTGCCCCTTCTGGGATCCGTAACCATCCTTGGCTCTCACACTCCCAGACTGACCTACACAAGAGACCTATGGTATTTTATTCACCAGCCAAAAAGGCTTGAAGTTGTCTATTCCCAAGCCTGCCACATGCTTGAAGTGCCCTATCACGGCTCTGTGACTTCAGTTTTAGACTTTCATCCTTTCCAAGATATAAATACTCCTGGGAGAGGTTTGACTTTAAGCAGTTAATAACTGTTGACACCTCTCTATAAATGAAGGCACTGAAAACAAGATTTATAAGGGAAATGAGAGAGGGAGAGAAGGGGGCACTGGGTATAAAAGGAAGTGGGTTTGGGCCCTACGGATGGGGAGAACTTTTAGGACGGGGAGGCTGTGGCCGTCTCCTCCACGTGGCACTGCCCCGCGCTGTGGAGCCAGCTACTCGCACTGCCCTGCCGCTCCCTGGTGCCTGGGGCCATGCAGATGGTGGCAGCACGTGTAATGAAAAGAAGGTGGGCTTTGGAAGCATCTGGGACGGGAAGAGAATTCTGTCTTTGCCAATTAAACACAATGTTTGACCTTCCGCAAGTCATTTAACGTCTCAGAGCCTCAGTTTCCTCATCTGTTAAATGGGGATCCTACTGCCTCCCTGACAGGGTTAGTACCAGGATTTGTGAATTATACTTCAAGACCCTGTATTTTGACTTACCAACCTAGATTTTCCTGAAAGCAGTTGGCTGGCTCTAGATCTTTCTGTGTTCTCATGGCAACCCCACCCAAAGGATTCCCCCCTCATTACCAGGCTCCTGACCTTGACTTCAGAAACAGAACCAGACAGCCCATCAGAGGCTTACAGGGTGAGGTCCTGGCTTGGGCTTCACCCCCAGGTCCCCAAATCAGGAGGCATCTTATACCTCCAGGCCCCCTCACCCTCCAAGCACCGCCATTTGCCTGTCAAGGAACTTGGGCCCATGCGGAGCTCAGACAACAGCAGCTTTTTTCTTCATTAAAGTATCTTACTGGACTGAAGAAGAAGAAAAAAATCTGAGCTCGTCCATAATTTAATAGGTGAAATGTCAGGGAAAGTCAATGCCAAGCTGTTTCTTGGCGGCCTCATTATGTCGTCCATTAAACAACTTTTATGTTTTGTTTATAGTCGCCCGTTTTTCCCCTTGTTATTCCACCCCCCCCTTTTTTTTTAAAAATAAAAGAACATTTAAAAACTTATAACGTTAAAAAGGGACATGGGCTGAGAAACCGATTACGAGAAATCTACTGGCCATCCCTGGCAGGGCTGGGAAAATCCAGCCACCACAGAAAGGAGATGCTCCCAGGAGCAGCCCCTGCTGAGGTCTGGGCCCAGCAGCGCGGGCTCAGGGTCAGCACGTTCTTAGCGTTTTGCTGATTTTGAGGGCATTTCTGAGGTAAGAAAGTCCTTATCTGTTGGGTAATGGTCAGAAAGGCCCTGGAGGGCCCAGAGAGAGAGAAGAGCAAGAGAACATTGGAACTTTCCTTTTCCCTTCAGGGAGAGAAACCCTGGGCCCCGTTGTCTGGCAGGACCTGGCAGGTCAAGAGAGGCGCTGGTCCGGATGTGGCCTTGTTTACAGGCCTGTGTATGAGCCACTCAACACGCAAAGGAAAGTCTTAGGAAGCGAGGCCTCTGGCACGGTCAGCTGGGTCGTGCTTGTTCCCAGCTATGCTCTGGCCACAAGTGTGACCTCTTGTGGGACATCCCGATGTGAGAAATGACCCCGGCTCAAGATGAAGCTGCCCCCAGCTTGGGGGTCTCCAGCCTTGGTCAAGGGGGTGAGCAGAAGTAAATCTCTCTGGAGCTTCTAGAGGATGCTGCCTTGGGATTCTTTGAATCAGCTCAGACATGAGGGTCTGGACCAGTTCCTGCCAGGCTCTCAGGGGAGAAAAGATGCCCTTTCTGGAGGTCTCTAAGTATGGGTTCTTCCAGAAGCTGACCCAGAGATGAGGTGCCCACTGCAAGTAGTTGATGCACGGGGTGATCCCAGGAAACACCAGCAGAGGAGTGGGGAATTGAGAGAGGGAAGGGGAGGAAGCCGGTAAAGGGTGACTTATCAACTTGATTACCATGGGCAACTGGGACTTAATTCATCTGGGGAAATAGTGTAGCACATGCCCCGGCAAAGGCTGGGAAGGGTGCAGATTCTGGATCAAAGCTTCCACCCTGGGCCAGGCTCCTGCCAGGCACAAGAACACAAGGATGGAGGGTGCAGAGATGCAGCCCCTTGTCCTTCAGGACTTCTCTGCCCGAGGAGAACCAGAAGAGGGATGGTGTACGCTGGGACTGGCGTGGCCGCTGTGAGCACAGAGGCTGAGCCGTATCCTCGCTGTGTTCCTCACCCGCACGGCGGCCCAGAGCTGAGTTCTAGGGCCTTCAGGTTCCTTGTAAGATGTAGGTCATCATTCCTACTTGTGGCCCGCACTGTGGCTGTGAAGGTGGCTGGGTAAAGAGGTTCACTCCTTGTTCTGGACTGAATTGTACCCCACCCACCCCCAAATTCATATGTCGAAGCCCTAACTTCCAAGGTGACTGAATTTGGAGACGAAGCCTTAAGGTTAAATGAGGTTATAAATGTGAGGCCCTACTCCCATAGGGTTCGTGTCCTTTTTTTTTTTTTGCAGTATGCGGGCCTCTCACTATTGTGGCCTCTGCCTCTGCGGAGCACAGGCTCCGGACGCGCAGGCTCAGCGGCCATGGCTCACGGGCCCAGCCGCTCTGCGGCATGTGGGATCCTCCCAGACCGGGGCACGAACCCGCGTCCCCTGCATCGGCAGGTGGACCCTCAACCACTGCGCCACCAGGGAAGCCCTCGTGAACTTTGAAGAAGAGGAGGAGACACCAGAGATCTCTCTCCACATGCTCAAAGACTATGAGAGGACAGAGTGAGAAGGTAGCGTCTCGAGCCCGTGTCCCCTGCATCGGCAGGCGGACCCTCAACCACTGTGCCACCAGGGAAGCCCCCGTGAACTTTTAAGAAGAGGAGGAGACACCAGAGATCTCTCTCCACATGCTCAAAGACTATGAGAGGACAGAGTGAGAAGGTAGCGTCCACAAGCCCAGGAGAAAGCCTCACCAGAAGCCAACCCTGATGGCACTTTGATCTTGAACTTCTAGCATCCAGAACTGTGAGAAAATCAAGTTCTGTTGTTTAAGTCCCTCCAGTCTGTGCTGTTTTATTTGGCAACCTGGGCTGGCTAAGACCCTCCTGAACCCCGGGGCCAGACTAGGTGGGTTTGAATCCTACCTCTGTTTACATTTAAGCCATGAGAACCTGGGAAGTTTTTACTTATTCTTAATTTTCTCATCTGTGAAATGGGAAGAATAATGATACCTGCCTCCTCAGGAGCTACCACTTCACAGCCGAGCAGCTGAAGACAACGAGCATCGATTCCTGCTCATGAGTCTGCATTCTGGGGGGCAGGCAGCTGTGGGCTGAACAGGCAGCTCTGCTCGTCTCTGCTGGGTCCTCACGTCCTTGGGTGTCAGCTGACTATGGGCAGGTCTGGAATGGCCCCAGCTGCCTTCAGGTACGTCACTACAGGCACACGTATATGAAGATGCTACACAGGCCACCTGGCACACCACACATGCAGAGCTATGTCTCCATCCCCCAGCTGGCTGGCCCAGGCTTCTTCACAGCACTGCGACAGTTCCATGCAAGCGAGTGGAAGCTGCCAGGCCTCCAGAGGCCTAGGTGTAGAGCTAGCACTCCATCACTTCCACCCCATTCTACTGGCCAAGGCAAGAGTCCCAGACTAGCTCACATGAAGGGGAGGTGAAATAGACTCTACCTCTGCATGGGAATTGAAACAAAGTTATATTGCAAAGGGCAGGTCGTTACTTGGGGCCATGAATTCAATCACTGAACTCATAGCACATTTGGGGGGTGAAATAAGGCACCATGTAAAGTACTTGAAAAAGCTATGACTGAAACGATGCTCTCCTACCGTATCTGTGAATGAGCCAGGAATTTTCAAGATAAGACTGGATGCCCGTGGGTCATTGAGTCAGAACTTAATTATTTTAAAGCCAGAGCTTCTTTGAGCGTGAACACAGGGGTCTACCTCTCTCTGCCACACACACACACACACTTAACACATTCATATGCAGACGCACCCAGCTGAGATGCTCAGACATATCTAGATGCACACAGGTGCACGTGGCCCCTACACACCCCATATGCAACATGTATTGTCGCACAGGCCCCAGGAGCTGGTTCACACACCCAGCGGACACGGACGTCCCCACACACACACCACACACGTAGGCACATGTGTTCACACACCTGGACACGCAGATGGCGCAACCGACACACGCGGCTCTCGCAGGGACACGGATGCACGTGTGCCCCGCCAGGACCCAGCAGCCTCTGGCACCTCAACTCCTCGCCCCCACCGGCCTTTTCGGTGAGGCCTCTTCAGAGGGGTGCGAGCAGCGCGTGGGTGCAGTGGGTGGCAGTGTGATGAATGCTCTCCTCGGGCCCCAGCGTCTGCTGGGGGTTGGCATCGGTGCCCACGGGGCAGGCCACAGGATGCCTGGCAGATGAAAGGGAGGTGGGCAATGAGTCCTGGGAGGAGAAGGGAGTCTTCCCAGGTGGGCCCGGGACCTGAGGGCAAATAGCCCTCCAGCAGCTCCGTGCCTGCTCCGCCCCCTGGGAGGGGGAGTGTGAGCCCCGGACTGAGCAGGCTGATTGAAGCTGCCGCACCCCGCCACCCCGGGTGCACGTTAGCAGGCGGTTAGAGGGGACAGTGATGTTGAAAGGTCCCCCGCTTGGAACCTTACATGGACTGTGTCACAGCTTCTTGGCCATCAGACCATCAGCTGCTGCAGCCTGGGCTATAAACGGGGGAGGCAGTGGGCTCCGGAGGCTCAACCTTCTGCCTCTAGATGGTGACGGCCGGGCAAGCTCCCCCCGACCTCCCCTGCAGCTAGTGACTGTGGCCTTTGTGGGGTTTACTGTGCCCTGAGTTTTTGCGTCTTTGGCCTGACTCTGTCCCAGAATCCAGTCCTTCAGGGTTTGGGGTGCGTTGGGGGCAGAGTGCAGGGGACTCCAGGAGGCTAAGAGAGCTATCTTTGACCTCAGGACAGCCTGATCCTCTAGTGAAGTGGGCCCAGCAGAAAGACATGCATATGCGCCTGTCTGCCCCCAGGGGCTGGGTCTAAACACTTCAGAGAAGGGAACCTCCAGGGCCACGGGGAGAAAGTGGGGTGGGGGTAGTGGCGGTTGGCAGCTGGGGCCACCTGGGCAGGTCTGGGATCCGCGAGACAACCTGGATTTGTCTTCCTGTTCTTGTTCTCAGGAGTGTCTGTGGTGGGTGATGGTGTGGACAAGCTTGTGAGCGTGCTTTCCCCAGGGCTCAGCAAACTACGGCCTGGGGGCCAAATCCCACCTGATGCCTATTTTTATAAATAAAGTTTTATTGGAACATGGCCACATCCACTCCAGTATGTATTGTCCACGGTTGCTTTCACACGATAACCACAGAGAGGAGTAGTTGCAACAGAGGTCTGACGGCCCACAAAACTGAAAAATATTTACAGAAAAAAGTTTGCCAATCCCTGCTTTACTTTATACCCTGAAAACAAGAACGTGGGTTCCAGAATGAGAAAGACCTGGGAGGAAACACCACTTCCTAGCCCTGTGACCTTGGGCAGGTCACTTAACCTCTCAGAGCCTCAGTTTTCCCATCTGTAAAATAGGGATAATCACACCTACCTCACAGGGGGGCACAGAGAACAGCACTCAGCCTGGCTGGTGCTGGGCACGCGCCATTGCTCAGTAAATGGCAGCATTTTTTCAGTGTTTTGCTAGAGGCTCCTTTAAATTAGTGTTTCCCCAGTTGAATCCCTGGTAGGGGAGAAGAATCCCTGGCAGCGGAGCTTGATGAAAATGCACAGCCCTGAGCTTCACCCCAAACCTGCTGAATCAGCCATGCAGAGGATGGGGTGAGCTGTGTGAGGGCTCATCAGGCCAGCTGGGAAAGGGGGGCGGGGCCAGAGTGGAGGTGGGTGTGGCTCAGGACGACCAAACTCATCCTGTTTGCGTGGGACTAAGGGGCTGCCCTGGGATGCACTACAACCAGGAAAGTCCTAGGCAAACTGGAGTGAGCTGGTTGTTCTAAGTTGTTCATTATAATAGCTATCCAGTGGGATGGCTTGGCAGGCAGAGGCCTGGTTCCCAAAATACTGCTCAGCTGAAGTGACTCGCCCCAGGTCACAAACCACGAGAGCCAGGGTCTTCAAGCCCTGCGGAGGGGGCACTTCACAGTATTTCTCTTAGGCAGCCTTACCCACCCCCTCTCCTCCCTCTCCATCTCTGCCCATCTCCTTGTTATTCCTATTTCCATCATTTTCCATCTTTGGGGGGTCTCATGCCTCCCTTGCTCCATCAATACTGATTCTGTCAGGATGGATGAGCTGTCAGTTATAACACCTTAGAACTAATTTCTGTATGTGAGCTGTGCATTTGACACTTCATTTTTTTTTTTGTTTTTTTTTTTTTTTTGCGGTACGCGGGCCTCTCACTGTTGCGGCCTCTCCCGTTGCGGAGCACAGGCTCCGGACGCGCAGGCTCAGCGGCCATGGCTCACGGGCGCAGCCGCTCCGCGGCATGTGGGATCTTCCCGGACTGGGGCACGAACCCGCGTCCGCTGCGTCGGCAGGCGGACTCCCAACCACTGCGCCAGCAGGGAGGCCCGAGGCTCATTTTTAAGCGCCTGCTGGCAGGCACTGGAAAGAGATGTCTGGATTCCCACATAGCAATAGCACCTCTTCCTACTTAGCCTGCCCTGGGAGCCCCGGGAGAAACTCAGGGGGTGTCCTCTCGCCCCTGAAGGGACTCTGGGGCCCTGGCCACCCTGGCCCATCTTTGTCTTGACTCCCCTGAGAACGGTGAAATCTTAGCTTTTGAGCCAGGAATATTGTTTTGAAAAAATTAAATGCCCCAAGAGTCCCTATAGTCCCCAAACCTCATTTTAAAGGGATTATAGCAGCTGGCTTGTAAATCCTGTTTCTTATGGTGGGGGGCTTAGAGTGGGGCTCAGGCAGGGACTGGGGTGGGGGGGAAAGAAAGGAGGTCATTTCATTTCCTAGAGAGAAAGGCCTGGGTTCTCCCTGCTGCCGTGCCTGGGACCGGGCTCAGTGCCTCCACTGGGGAAAATGGACTTGGAACCTGGCCACCAGGGTTCCAGCCCCAGGTTTGCCATCGGTTTATGGCTGACCTTGGGGCTGCTCTGTTACCTTCTCTGGGCCTCAGTCTCCTGAGTGACAAGGATTTGAAAATTAAGAAGAGTTTTACCATCCTCCCTTCTTTTCTTACCTTCCAAGTAGGGGTCTCTGTCTCTGGGCTCCCACACATGTGAGGCTGTGACAGAGGCGGGAGACTGGAGAGCTGGATCAAAATGCTCTGTCCAGGGGCAGCTGTGTGGCTGAGAGATTGCAAAAACTTTAATTTAGAAAAAAAAATGAGGCTTATTTTTGGGGACTGGGTGGAATTGAGGAAGACCTTTGACACCTGCCAGGAAGTGGGACCAGGGGGAGGGCCAGGTGGGAAAGGAGGATTTCGAGTAAGTTTCACTGCATGCGCTTCCCCTCCCCTGAGCCCCTGCAGAAGCTTCAGTCAAGCTCCAGCGGCTACCATAGTTCGTTTGGGCAAGTGCCTACGCAGACGCAGGCCCGCTTGGAATTGACTGGTGCTTCTAGACTACAAGACTGGTCCAGATTGGTGCTGGCCTGAGGGTGGGGGACAAATTATTAGTGATACAGGAGATGATTTGGGTGAACTTAAGGGAATTGTGATGTATTTATTTATTTATTTAGACTATGAATGCTATTTGGTAGTTTTTTTTTTTTAATAGATCTTTATTGGAGTATAACTGCTTCACAACACTGTGTTAGTTTCTGTTGTACAACAAAGTGAATCAGCCATATGCATACATATGTCCCCATATCCCCTCCCTCTTGAGCCTCCCTCCCATCCTCCCTATCCCACCCTCATCGCAAAACACGAAGCTGATCTCCCTGTGCTATGCTGCTGCTTCCCACCAGCTAACAAATTTATATTCGGTAGTGTATATATGTCAATGCTACTCTCACTTCACCCAAGCTTTCCCCTCCCCCTCCGTGTCCTCAAGTTCATACTCTATGTCTATGTTGTTATTCCTGCCCCGCCACTTGGTGTTAGGTAGTGTTCTAATTTCATTCTTTTACATGTAGCTGTCGAGTTTTCCTAGCACCACTTATTGACGAGGCTGTCTTTTCTCCATTGTATGTTGCCTCCTTTGTCATAAATTAGGTGCCCATATGTGCATGGGTTTATCTCTGGGCTTTCTATCCTGTACCACTGATCTACATTTCTGTTTTTGTGCCAGTACCATACTGTCTTGATTACTGTAGCTTTGTAGTATAGTTTGAAGTCAGGGAGCCTGATTCCTCCAGCTCCGTTTTTCTTTCTCAAGAGTCCTTCGGCTATTCGAGGTCTTTTGTGTTTTCACACAAATTGTAAATTTTTTTGTTCTAATTCTGTGAAGAATGCCATTGGTAATTTGATAGGGATTGCATTGAATCTGTAGATTTTTGCTTTGGGTAGTATAGTCATTTTCACAATATTGATTCTTCCATTCCAAGAACATGATATATCTCTCCAACTGTTTATGTCATCTTTGATTTCTTTCATCAGTGTTTTATAGTTTCCTGAGTACAATTCTTTCGCCTCCTTATGTAAGTTTATTCCTAGGTATTTTATTCTTTTTTTTTTTTTTTTTTTTTTTTTGGGTATGCGGGCCTCTCACTGTTGTGGCTGCTCCCGTTGCAGAGCAAGGCTCCGGGCTCGCAGGCTCAGCGGCCATGGCTGATGAGCCCAGCCGCTCCGCGGCACGTGGGATCTTCCCAGACCGGGGCACAAACCCATGTCCCCTGCATCGGCAGGCGAACTCTCAATCACTGCGCCACCAGGGAAGCCCGGTATTTTATTCTTTTTGTTGCCATGGTAAAGGGGATTGTTTCCTTAATTTCTCTTTCTGATTTTTCATTGTTAGTGTATAGGAATGCCAGAGATTTCTGTGCATTAATTTTGTATCTTGCAGCCTTACCAAATTCATTAGTTCATCAATTCTTTGAATTGCTATAAACTTCCCTCTCAGAACTGCTTTTGCTGCGTCCCATAGGTTTTGGGTCATTGTGTTTTCATTGTCATTTGTTTCTATGTATTTTTTAATTTCTTCTTTGATTTCTTCAGTGATCTCTTGGTTATTTAGTAGCACACTGTTTAGCCTCCATGTATTTGTGGTTTTTACATTTTTTTCCCTGTCATTGATTTCCAATCTCATAGTGTTGTGGTCAGAAAAGATGCTTGATATGATTTCAATTTTCTTAAATTTTCTGAGACTTGCTTTATGACCCAGGATATGATCTGTCCTGGAGAATGTTCTGGGTGCACTTGAGAAGAAGGTGTATTCTGTTGTTTTTGGATGGAATGTCCTATAAATATCGATTAAGTCCACCTGTTCTATTGTGTCATTTAAAACTTGTGTTTCCTTATTTATTTTCTGCCTGGATGATTTATCCATTGGTGTAATTGGAGTGTTAAAGTCCCCTACTGTTATTGTGTTACTGTCGATTTCCCCTTTCATGGTTGTTAACATTTGCCTTATGTATTGAGGTGCTCCTATGTTGGGTGCATAAACATTTATAATTGTTATATCTTCTTCTTGGATTGATCCCTCGATCATTATGTAGTGTCCTTCCTTATCTCTTGTAACAGTCTTTATTTTAAAGTCTATTTTATCTGCTACAAGTATTGCTAGTCCAGCTTTCTTTTGATTTCCATTTGCACGGAATATTTTTTTCCATCCCTTCACTTTCAGTCATATTTGCTCCTAGGTCTGAAGTGTGTCTCTTGTAGACAGCATATATATATGGGTCTTGTTTTTGTATCCATTCAGCCAGTCTGTGTCTTTTGGTTGGGGCATTTAATCCATTTACATTCAAGGTTATTATCAATTTGTATGTTCCTATTACCATTTTCTCTAATTGTTTTGGGTTTGTTTTTGTGGGTCTTTTTCTTCTCTTGTGTTTCCTGCCTAGAGAAGTTTCTTTAGCATTTGTCGTAAAGCTGGTTTGATGGTGCTGAATTCTCTTAGCTTTTGCTTGTCTGAAAAGCTTTTGATTTCTCTGTCACATCTGAATGAAACCCTTGTTGGATAGAGTAATCTTGGTTGTAGGTTTTTCCCTTTCATCGTTTTAAATATGTCTTGCCACTTCCTCCTGGCTTGCAGAGTTTCTGCTGAAAGATCAGCTGTTAACCTGATGCAGATTCCCTTACATGTTATTTGTTGCTTTTCCCTTGCTGCTTTTAACATTTTTCCTTTCTTTGTATTTAATTGTTGATACTTTGATTAATATGTGTCTCGGCGTGTTTCTCTTTGGGTTTATCCTGTATGGTACTCTCTGTGCTTCCTGGAATTGGTTGACTATTTTCTTTCCCATGTTAAGGGAGTTTTCTACTATAATCTCTTCAAATATTTTCTCAGACCCTTTCTTTTTCTCTTCTTCTTCTGGGACCCCTATAATTTGAATGTTGGTGCATTTAGTGTTGTCCCAGAGGTCTCTGAGATTGTCTTCAATTCTTTTCATTCTTTTTTCTTTATTCTGCTCCTTGGCAGTTATTTCCACCATTTTGTCTTCCAGCTCACTTATTTGTTCTTCTGCCTCAGTTATTCTGTTATTGGTTCCTTCTAGTGTTTTTTTTTTTTTCCTTCTAGTGTATTTTTCATTTCAGTTATTGTGTTGTTCAACTCTGTTTGCTTGTTCTTTAGTTCTTCTAGATCTTTGTTAAACATTTCTGTATTTTCTCAATCTGTGCTTCCATTTTATTTACAAGTTTCTGGATCATCTTTACTATCATTACTCTGAATTCTTTTTCAGGTAGATTGCCTATTTCCTCTTTATTTATTTGGTCTTGTAGGTTTTTATCTTACTCCTTCATCTGTGTCATATTTTTTTGCAGTCTCATTTTTTCCCCCTTATTTTTATGAGTGGGATTGTGTCCCTGTCTTACTGGTTGTTTGGCCTGAGGCTTCTAACACTGGAGTTTGAGGCTGTTGGGTAGAGCTGGGTCTTGGTGCTGAGATGAGGACCTCCGGAAGACCTCACTCCGATGAATATTCCCTGGGGTCTGAGGTTCTCTGTTAATCCAGTGATTTGGACTTGGAGCTCCCACCACAGGAGCTTCAGCCTGACACCCAGAGGTTCTCTTAGGGGTTATTCCCATCTCCTTGGGCGTCGGGGTCCCCCAACAGCATCCAGCAGGCACCCTAGTTGTGGGGAGATGTGAACTCTGCATCTTCCCACACTGCCATCTTTTGATGTATTGATTTAAATGGGTCCTGGAAGAAGGTAATGCATGAAATAATTATGAAAATAATTGCATAATCTGCAATTTTGAGGATATTAATGCTGAAGACAAGGTCCAAAGAGGTGTTTATGTTAATAATCTGTGAGTTGATTCAAGGGGAATATTAAGTGATGCTGTGACCGTGAGGCCACTGACTGAAAAGGCCAATGGCAGCCACCAGAAGGATGGGACTTTGGTGGGCATCAGCCAGCCCACCCCCAAAGGGCCTGGCTCCACGTTCACTGCCCGCACCCTGTATGCCATGAGGTTACAGAAGCCCCTTCCCCAAACACCCAGTTTCTATCTGAAGAGAAGTAGGGAGAGCTGGGGAGGAATTGAAGCATCAGTAAACAGAATGAGCTGATGCAAAGAGATTGTTAAAATGATTGGATTGGAGGGAGTCGTAAACCAAACTGGACAAAACTCAACCTCCCTCTCTCTCTCATCCCCCTTTCTGACTTCTTTTCTCCCCTTCTTTCCTTCTACCCATGCAGTGCAAGCTCGTAAGGAAATTTAGAGTAGCTTTAGAGAAATAAACTACATGTTTGTGGCAAATTTGCTCCACCTAGAACAGTAGTGCTACTGGACGATCTTCACACACACAAATCATATGAATCAAGTTAAATAAATTTTCAATCAACAACACCTCATGGCCTTTTCTTGGACAGTCACAATATTACATGTGCAAATTTAAGTCCTGAGAAGTCCTGTACTTAAAAAGAATATACCTGAGTGTGAGCATTTCTCAAATACATTTGACTCTGGTATGTTACCTCCATACAACATGTGTTGAGATCCAGCAGAATTGGTTCCTGAAGAACCCATTTTTGGGAAATGCTGGACTGGGCACTGGTGAAGGTGCCTTGCATCCCGACAACTCATGCATTGATGATCGATAAACCCCAGGAGACATCCGGCTCCCAGGCCAGCCTCTCCTGGGTGGGCAAGAGGACTGACTCCTCCACAGGAGGCTTCCGGCCAAGATCCTTCCCCCACACCATTCCTGTCTCCACCAGGGAGAAGTTGGAGTGACCTGCCAGCCATGCGGTGGGGTTTTTAGAGCTCCCAGTTTCCAAATAATGCCTTTCTACTGCCCAGGCTTCTTGCCTCTGTTTATTGGGATTAGAAAGAGAACAACAGCTACGAAAACACAAAACACCAAACAACAAAAACCCTCGGACTGAACAATACCCCAAGCCACATCAGAAGAGCCTTTTCCCTGCTGGCCCGCCGCCTGTGCAGAGTTGGGATGTCTGGGTATGGCTCCCAGCTCCACCCTTGGTCAAGGCCAACATGCTCTCTGGGGTCCTCGGTTTCCTCAACTCTCCCCTCTTTCTAGGCCACCCTCCTTGGGTGGTATAGCCCCCATGATGAAATCTCAGCCCTAAGGTCATTGGAAGCTCTTTATTTAAATACTTAGAATTCTGAACAACCTGAATAGTGTATTAATCATAATTAGTAAGTTGACATCTATTCAGCATTTGACAGTTTACAAAGCCACTATACAGTCCTTCCTAAGAAGAGCCCATGAAGAGAATAGTGATTCTCCATTCCATCAGTGAGGAAACAGAGAGGATAAGCAGCTTGGCCAAGGCCACACAGGTAGCTGGCAGACCTGGGTTTTGAAATGAAGTTTTCTGATTTTAAAGTGGGCATTATTAAGAGCAGAAGACATAGTCCCTGCCTTTGGGAGTTTTAGTCCTGCTGAGAAAGTGAGGCTTACTTAACCCCATTTTCTCTTGTCTGTTATTTTGAATGTGTGTGAGAATAAATTGGGCTGTACAAGTTGTGTAGACACTGTCTCACTCAAGAGATCTGAATTCAGAGAAAGGAGAAGTCCTGTGGGCTGGGGTGGTTAAGGGAGGCTTCCTAGAGGAGGCAGACCCAGAGCGAGGCCTTAAAGAATAAAACACAAAACTTAAGAAAAATCTCTAATACATCAGTCATTTATACCACAGTATAAAATTCATTTGGTACCCCATCTCTGAACATAGGACAAAAACAAGGCTTTCTTACTTTTTCATTCAGTTCAACATTTTGAGCCATTACTGTGTGGCAACCAGAGGATAGCTTGCTGATGCTAGCTTGTTCCTTGGAATAGGCCCCTAGGATCAGAATATGCCTTTAAATGTAAAGAGGAAGGAAACAGGGGTCCCCCAGCCAGTGGGTGGTAGAGTAGGATTAGCACCCAGATCTCAGTCTCTGTCCTTAACCCACTTCTCTCTATCAAAGTAGTTCACCTGCCCTGAGCAGGTCTGAGCCACGTCCAGCTCAGACGGGGCTGAGGACTCAGACGCTGGTCGTGGAGTTTCGGTGGGAAGGGGTAGAAAATTCAGGGAACCAGAATTTGAGCCTTGGGACAGGGAAGGCTGGAGTTGGAGCAAGAGGGAACAGTGTCTAACTGCCTGTTTCACCAAAAACACAGAAGAAAGAAAGAGCCTAGAGCAGAGATTAGTAAAACCAAAGGAGACCAAGAGGTCAAGAAGTGGATCATCTG
The DNA here is from genome assembly GCF_003031525.2 of Neophocaena asiaeorientalis asiaeorientalis. Classification (NCBI taxonomy): domain Eukaryota; kingdom Metazoa; phylum Chordata; class Mammalia; order Artiodactyla; family Phocoenidae; genus Neophocaena; species Neophocaena asiaeorientalis. The sequence continues at coordinate 15,352,820 of NW_020173674.1, read as the reverse complement.
GGAGGCTGAGCCTGCGGGCGGGTGCTGGGCAGAGGAGCTAACGAAGGCCCTTGGGCAGGTTAACAATTAGCAAAAGAGTTGTGTTTCTAATTACATTTCTGATCTCAATCTGTTCGTTCCTTGAGTGAAATGAAGTAGTGATAGTAGATGGGGAATTGCTTCGGAAAGTAGAAGAGGTTTGCAGTGTTAAGTGACCGATGAACTCTTCATTAGGGGCTGTTAGCTTCTCTCTCTGATATTTATCTTTGTAGGTTGCAAAAAGGACACTTGTGCCTGAATTTCTTTCTTTCTTCCCCCCCCCCCCCGCTTTTTTTTTCTTTCACAGAGAACATTGTAATGAATATCATATGGGTAGTGCCTGTTGACTTACTTTCTTGGAACATACTCTTAGGAGTGGAGTGAATATCTCAAATCATCGAAAAGGTTTTGTCCTTTGTGCAGTGATTTCTTTCCTTTTTCCCCCCCCCCCCCCTTTTTTTTTTTTTTTTTTTTTTGCTTCCTACAGGGATTCTTGTACACAAGGGAGACCTGATGTTTGCTCATTGCCCGGCTGATCTCTGGTCCCGTGACTTTTAACATCCATCTACAAATTGAGTTTCCCATGTGGACTTGCCAGCTCTGATATGTCTTCTGGGCCACCTTTCCAGTCCAGAACCCCTTTGAGCTCACCGCAGCCAGTCTCCCCTTCTCTTCTCCAAGTTCAATCCAGCCCCTTTCTGTGCTCTCCACAGTGCACACACACTGTCTTTTCTGTCCTTTGAACATCCAAGCTTGGTCTCACCTCTGAGCCTTTGCCTGTGCTGTTCACTGGATCTGGAATGCTTTCCCCACACCCTCTCATGGCTGACACCTTCTCATGTAGGGCTGAGTCAAAGATCGCTTCCTCAAAAAGGCCTTCAATGACCATTCATCTCAAGAAGCATCCCCATCACTAGTCACTCTCATTACTCGCTTTATTTTCTTTATGGTGTTTGATGATAGGGAATTCTTTCTTTCTTTCTTATTTACTTTTTTGAGAGGGAATGTCTAGTTTTGTAAAAAAGTAATATACGTACATGACTTTAGAAGTTTACATTCAAATAAAGGTTACATAAAACACAGCAGTCTCCTGCCCCCCTCCTCTCTGCTTCTCAGAAGCAAGCATTTTTAGTTCTTTTAGCTGCTGCTTCTATTTCCTGCTATATTTCTAAATAATATCCTTGTATTAGAAGTCCTTGATTTTTCTACTTTATTCACAATTCATGCTATTTCTACTGATGGTTCAACTTTTACATACTCATACATGGTTGTATGCATACACGGGGTTGTCCTTTCCCTCCATCCTCCTTGAATAATTTATCACAGTTTTTGGAAAATTCACTATTCAACTCTTTAGGATCATTACTATGTAAATATTGTTCACAGATAAGCCATGTGAAATAATAGCATTTTTCTCTTTCTTGCATAATTTTGTGTTTCTTCTGCAATGATCTGAGAATTATTAAATGGCTTCTTGTGTTCATTTTCTTTTTTTTAAATTAATTTTTATTGGCATATAGTTGCTTTACAATTTTGTGTTAGTTTCTGCTGTACAGCAAAGCTAATCAGCTATACTTATACGTATATCCTCTCTTTTTTGGATTTTCTTCCCATTTACATCACCACAGGACACTCAGGAGACTTCCCTGTGCTACATGGTAGGTTCTAATTAGCTATATATTTTATACATAATATAAAATAGTGCATATATGTCAATCCCAATTTCCCAATTCATCCCACCCCCCTTCCCCCCTTGGTATCCATACATTTGTTCTCTACGTCTGTGTCTCTATTCCTGCTTTGCAAATAAGTTCATCTGTAGCATTTTTCTAGATTCCACATATAAGAGATATTTGTTTTGCTCTTTCTGACTTACTTCACTCTGTATGACAGTCTCTAGGTCTATCCATATCTCTGCAAATGGCACAATTCCGTTCATTTTATGGCTGAGTAATATTCCATTGTATATATGTACCACATCTTCTTTATCTATTCCTCTGTTGATGGACATTTAGGTTGCTTCCATGTCCTGGCTATTGTAAATAGTGCTGCAATGAACATTGGGGTGCATGTATCTTTCTGAATTATGGTTTCCTCCTCATTTTCTTAGTTTTCTGTTTGCCTATCATTAATTCTCTCCTAAACTCTCTGACAGATTTAAAACTCCTCTCAGTATAGGTAGTCTATCACCTCTAGTTTTTAAATTCCTGGAGACATAGCTCCTGGAGCACACCTATCTTCTGCTTTAATGGGGGCTGTTTGCTCTTTGAGCATAGCTGTAGTTCTAGAAACTTCCTCCTCCCATCTACTATGTTGGATCCAGATCTCGGGTTTTGGTGGGTGGGGGGGTTTGTTTGTTTGTTGGAGTTTTATTTTTGTTGTTTAATCCAAGGACTGACAAACATTTCTGTGAAAGGTGAGATAATAAATATTTTTGAGTCTGCTGGCCATATGGTCTCTTGCAACTATTCAACTCTGCCATTGCAGTGTGAAAGCAGCAGTAGAAATCATGTAAATGAATGGGCACAGCTATCTTTCAATAAAACTTTATTTACAAAGACAGATGGTAAGCTGAATTTGGCCTGCAGGCCATAGTTTGCCCTCCCTTGGTTTACACCTTCATTTTGGTGGAGTACATCCTTCAGTAGCTTCTTGAGAAAGGATGCATGGGAAATAGTTTTAAAAGAATTTGCACACCTAAAAATGTCATCATTCTACCCTGTGTTTAATTGATAGTTTGTCTGGAATTTCATTCTAGGTTGGAAATAACTTTTCTTCAGAATTTTTAGGTCATTCCTCTATTGTTTTCTAGAGGTTTAGGTTGCTATTGAGATGTTTGATACTCTTCTGATTCTTTGCATAAATTTATTTTTTTGTTTCTAAAAGTCTTTAGGATATCTTTATCATGGAATTTCTGAGATTTCCTGATGACATCCCTTGGTGGTTTTTGTTTTAATCTATTATCTGGGCAAATAATAGCTCTCCCCCAAATTTATCCTAATAATCTATGGGCTTCAGTTTGAAGAAACATTCTTGTATTATCTCTTCACTGTCTACCTGCTCCCACATGGCAATTTTCTCTACACTCTTTTTTCTGGAATTCCTGTGAGTTGGTTGCAGAAATTCCTGGTTTGACCCACTAATTTTTACTTTGTTTCCTCTCATAATTTCTACCTTTTCTTGTCTTTTTGTTCTCTGAATTATTTTCTTATTTTTATCTTCTATTGAATATTTTATTTTAGCCCCCATTTTTAATTTCAAAGAGCTATTTCTAAATGTGTTCCTTTTTATAGCTGCCTATGGTTTCATGGATGAAATATCTTCCCATATGTTATGAGGATGGAAATGATAATTCTCTGACATTTTCTTTTGCTCCATGAATTACTCACTTCGCCTGTTTGCCTTTCTCCTCCTCCCTCTCCTCCTCCCTCTCCTCCTCCTCTGCCCCCTCTCCTTCTGTTTGTTTTGTTGTCTACTTTTCATGTTAGAGGATTTCTCAGGTCCCTGGTGATCGTGGTTGTCTGTCTAAGGGTGAGAATTCTGTAAAGTGGACTGGAAGTCTCTGGGAGTGGGCAGAGTTTGTGTGGTATTATTGGAGAGTGGCCCAGACCTTTAGTTGGGAGCCCCCCAGATCAGTATCTCTGGGTCTCTGCCCTTGGCTGAAGGTCCCTACAGAGATGGATCACCCAATCTTTCACCTGGTTGGTGGGGAGGGAAAAAACTGGGGTCCCTGGGTTTTGAGAGTTGAGTGGGGAAAAGGAGCTGGAAGTTCCCCGTTCTGGCTGTGGACTTCCACTTCAACCTTCTTCTTGCCTCCCCAAGTCCAGGGTCTTTCTGGTTCACCCCCATCTTCAGTCATATCTGCTGCGTCCAATTCCTGGCCTTTCCTGGATTTGGTGGCTCATGTTGGCTTTTCTTCTTCAGGCACTTCCCTTGGCAGTTGGATTTCAGTTTCTCCAGACTAGAAAATCAGTTCCCACTCCTTCCTCCACTTTCCATCTTCCAGAAATGTGTTACCTCTGATCTTTAGTGGTTTATCCTCTTCCATTCTCATTGCCCTTGCTGTTTGAGTGGCATTTTTGAAAGGCGTGGAGATAAACTCATGTATGTAAGTGGGTGTTCTTTTTATTCTGTTCTTGGCTGCCTTCTTCTTGCTAGGCTCCAGGAAGGCAGGGAGCTTGTCAGTTTTTTTGTGACTTTGTCTCTATCCAAAGGGGCAGGGCAAATCTTGAATAAAAAGCCTGCCCAGGAGAGGACATCTGGGGCTGTGTGAGGGATTCAGGGGGTGCAGTGGCCAGGAGGAGGCCCCACTCCCATTTAAAGCAGCATCTCTTTCATCGAGTTTCACTCATTCATTCATACTCCTCATGTTTACTGAGAACTTACTGTGTGCTTGACATTATACAAGACCTTGGAGATGTAGCAGTGGACAAGACAGATGTAGCCCCTGTCTTCATGGCGTTAGAACCTAAAGGACAAGTTGTTACAATCAAGTAGGGTGAGCATTTAGGAAAAGAAAAACAGATACTACTGTCTAGGGGACCGAAAAAGTGATGGTTCAGGAGACACCTTTTGGCCAGAGGAGACTAAGCTATCCAGTTGAGGAAGCAACTGACTGGAGAGTAGTGTGTCCTGGGCAGAGGGGAGAGCATGTGCAAAGCCTGGTGTATAAGTTAGCTATTGCTGCATAACAAATAACTCCCAAAGTCAGTGGTTTAAAACAATATTTGTTATCTCACAATGTCTGTGGGCCAGAATCCAAACATGGCTTAACTGGGTCCTCTGGCTCAGGATCTTTCACAGGCTACAGTCAAGGTCTCAACTGGGGCTGCAGTTACCTTAAGGCTCAACTGGGAGTGGACCTGCTTCCAAGCTCAACCAACTGCATTTTTGCCAGATTCAGTTCTCCCTCAGCTGTTGGACTGAGGATCTCCATTCTTCCTAAGGGGTTGGCCCAGTTGGGCTTCTCCACAGAGCAACTCTAATATGTTGGGAGGCTTCATCAGAGCAAGCAGGTGTGAGAACAGGACAGAAGCCATAGTCTTTCATGACCTGACCTCAAAAAGTGACACCCATCACTTTTGCTGGTCAGAAGTGGTTAGAGGGGAGTCCCTGGGTCCAGCCCACTCTCAAGGGGAGGGGATTCCACAAGGGCATGAGTCCCAAGGAGATAGGTGTTCCTGATCACTGGGAGCCATTTTAGAAGCACCTTTCACCTGGACTGTGTGACTGGATTATTTGACTGGAGTGTATATATATCCAGCCAAGCTGGAACCAAGAGTGTGAGGGTGAGAGTGTGAGTGGAGGCCTGGAGAATTAGGCAGTAGCCATGGAAGGTTTTTCAGCCCATGGAAGGTTTTTGGCTTGGGCTATTATAATAAAATACCATAGACCAAGTAGCTTGAACAACAGACCTTTATCTCTCACCATTCTGGAGGCTGGGAAGTACAAGATCAGGTGCCAGAGGACTTAATTCCTGGTGAGGGCTCTCCTTCTGGTTTGCAGATGAGCACTTTTCCCTGTGCCCTCATATGGCTGAGAGAGAGAGAGAGAGAGAGAGAGAGAGAGAGAGAGAGAGAGAGAGAGAGAGAGGAAGCTCTCTGGTGTCTCTTCTTACAAGGGTGCTAATCCTATTATGAGGGCCCCACCCTCATGACTTCATCCAAACCTCCCAAAGGCCCCATCGCCAAAAACCATTGTCTTGGGGGTTAGGGCTTCATACATGAATTTTGGAACCACAATTCAGTCCATAGTAGCAGGTGAGGTTCATGATTGGATATACAGGTTTTGGGAGATCAGTTGGGCTGCTTTAAGAGGTTTAGAGGAAAAAGACTGCAGGACAGGAATCAGTTAGGATAAGGAGAAGTGGCAAAGGAGACCAAGAAGGGGCATCCAGTGAAGTCAGGGGAAACCTGGGTGAGGGTGGTGGCCTGAGGCCCAGGAGAAAGAATTTCAAGGAGGTGGAAGCACAGGTCTGGTCCATTGGATCCGCTGTCCTAGGTCCAACTTCCCTGGTAAAGGCATCCATGGCTCAAAAACCCTGAAAAGCAACTGCTTAGCTCCAAACCCCTCATATATACCTGAGGAAACTGAGGCCCAGAGCAGTGATTTCTGTGAGGAACGAGACTGTCTGGGGCTCGCAGGCCGAAGGTCACACTGAGTGCCATGGTGTCCAGATTCTGTCCAGTGAGCAAATTTGCATTCTGCTTCCCCTCAGCATGTGATGGAGCCCTCACGATTCCAGGTGTGAAAGAGGCTGAGACAGGCAGAAGCTGTGAGAAACGTCTCTGTGAGCCTTCCAGAACATGAGCCCATGTGGTTCAGACAGGGCCATAGGAGACCTGCTTCAGGGGGGTGTAAGGGGAAACGGAGCCTATCAGAAGGACCAGCTTTGCAGATATTAATTATCCTTCTTTTGGGGCTCCTGGCCACAAGTCCCTGTGCCCAGCCTAGATTAAAACCCCACGGTGCTGCAATCCTGGGCCCTCAAGGAAGAGGTTTCCAACAATGCAAAACTGCTAATGAGGCAATCCTGATGGAAGGCGTGGGCCTCCTCCCTGGACCCCCTCCTGGGTCTTGGCTTTGAAATCCCATCCCATGGAGGTAGGGGGGAGGGCTGTAGCTCTGACTGTCTGGAGGTCCCCTCCCCCCCACGCTGGTGCTCCCTGGATGGGGCTCAGCCCCTCCCCAGCCTCCTGCTTTTGGCCGCGCTGCTGAGCAGCTCACTTTCTTGGCGGGGGTTCGTCAGTTCCAGGCATCAGATCCCACCATGGGAACCTCGCTAGTTGGGGCCACCTCGCCAAGGGGCACAAGTGTGTACCACACGCAGGCGGGCAGGGAGCAGGAGCTGGACTCCTTTCTCCCCAGAAGGAACAGAAGCGGCTGTCATTCAGTGATGCCTGGGCCTGGCGGGAGACCAAGGTGACACTTCAGGGACCCCTTCCCACCTGCTGCCCCACCCAGCCTTGCGCGGGGGCTGCCGGGCTACTGCTCATTAGGAAGAGCTGCGGAAAAATGGGGCCCCGAGCGAACGCCCTACCTTCAACAGGAGCAATGGGCGGGCGTTTCCATAGAGAATCTAAGCAGGGCTGCTCGCTGACACAGGTCATGCCCTGACCCTGTACTCCAGGCGGCTGCCCTCTCAGCACCTGGGGCACCTGGGACAGAACGGAGGCAGAAACCAAGCAGTGTGGGGAGGCCCTAGTGACCCCCTCCTCATTACCTTCACGGCCAATCTCAAGTGTAGGACGGACCCTGAGGTGTGGCCCATGGCGAGGGGTCAGTGCAAACCCACGAGCCCATGTTTGCTGCCACCGAAAAGGGGCCCATGCTTTTTGCCTACCAAGCCCATTGGGCAAGAGACCTTTGGGTCAAGGGGCCAGCTGAGGAAACTGTCCCAAAGTAGTTTTCACGGCAAAGGACCATGGAAGGTTCTGGACCTTCTGAAAGCTGCCCCATAATATTCTCAGGTGATTCAGGGAGGAAAATGAAGCACATTACATTCAAGATCACATTTAATCAATAACTCCGAGATAGGTACTACTGTTATCCTCATTTTGTGAAGACACTGAGGCATAAGGCCCCTAAGGAAGATCCTCAAGGTCACACCGACAGGAGGTGCAGAGCTGAGACTCGAGCCCACGGCTGTCTGCTTGCCCGGTCAGTGCCCATCTTCCCTCTCCTGCCTCCCCTTGGACTCCAGGCTCCCAGTGGGCATGTGCCCCAGAACAGGTGCCCGCAGAGTTCTAGATCCTCCTCATCTATGCTGCCCTCCAGCCCCCTGTGCAAGGGGTTCCACAGTGAGAAAGAGGCAGTTCTGCTTCCTCGTTCTGCTGGTTCCAATGATGGTGGCTCGAATTACAAACTACTGCAGTGATGCTGTAGAGCTGAACTGAGGCCTCCGAAACCTAGGGCAGGCCTCTGGCTGGGATCCAGCCTCTCTTGAAGTACCTCTGTCCTCTTCCCTGGAATAATGGTTGGACCGTCCAGAAACTCTGAAACTCTGGGTTTCAGAATCCCAAGGTACAGCCTGCAAAACATTAGTTTCTCTGTGCTGATCTACCACAGCCTCCAACACACACTCACACACCTCACCTACCCTTTTATGCCTCTTGTTATCTTCATGACCTTGGGCAAGTGACTTCATCTGTCTTAACCTCAGTTTCCTCATCTGTAAAATGGGGATAATCACAGTATCTAATTCTCAGGGCTGTTGTGAGGGTTAATATGATGTGTCATTTTCATTTTCTTTCCTCTTTGCCCCAAATCAAGCCTGACTGTTACTATCATTCTCCAGACGCTGTCATCCTTTGGCGGAGGGCATAAGAGTAGGGCAGGGAGCCTTAAGCCACCATTGCAGAGGCTTCACCCCACTCGGCCATATGCCAGCACCCAATATAGAAGTTGGGGGCATTCCTTGTTTTCCCAGCCCTGCATGTCTTTCTCCTCTCCCTTCTTTTCTGGTAATAGGCTTGAGATTTTTCTCTGGGGAGCCATGGGCTCCTGAGGCTCAGATAGACCTGACTTTGTTTGGGTTCTAAGACTGGGCATGTGATCCAGCCTGCCCAACTAGCACATTCCACTCTCTAGCCAAGCGCTTGGTTCAGGGACGGCCATGTGATCCAGGATGGGCCAATGAGAAACCTGGCTGGGATTTATGCAGCTTTTTTTCCTCTGCGAGTGCTAAATTGGTAGAACGTAAACTGGAAGAGGCTGGCAGGTGTCTTTGACATCACTTGGGGAGAACCCACCTGAAACTGAAGCCATGAACCCACATAGCTGTCTTCTTTCTCTCCAGAGGAACTCAGAGGAAGATAAAGAGAGACATATAGATGGAAAGACTGGACAATTGTGGTTCTAGGCTGTAGAACCCATGCTCTACAAGAAAAGAGTCCATGGCTCAGTGAATCTGGAAAGGCCTGCATCTGTACCCCTTCCTGGGGCACTAGAGTACATATTAGTATACTGAAGTATAGATAAGAAGGCCTGAACAAAAGAAACCTGTTTATCTTGGTTTACCACATGTTTCCCAAACTTACTGGACTATGGAACCCTTATCTCAGAGTCCTTCAACAAAGAGTTATTGAGAGCCTACTATGTGCCAGACACACTTCTAGGTGCTGGGGATACAGCGGTGAAGAGGGCAGACACAGCCCCAGCCCTCAAGGAGCTGACATGTTCCCATCACTCTAATTGACACTCTGTGGAACCAGTGGACATATTGGAAAATTCTGCTTTAGACCAGCCCTTAGGCCAGAGACAGAGCCTGACCCAAGTCCCAAGGATGTTTGAGGCCAAGCCCTCTTCAGGATTTTACCACCTTGTACATGCCTTCTTTTTTTTTTTTTGCGGTATGCGGGCCTCTCACTGCTGTGGCCTCTCCTTTTGCGGAGCACAGGCTCCGGACGCGCAGGCTCAGTGGCCATGGCTCATGGGCCCAGCCGCTCCACGGCATGTGGGATCCTCCCAGACTGGGGCACGAACCCGTGTCCCCTGCATCGGCAGGCGGACTCTCAATCCCTGCGCCACCAGGGAAGCCCTGCAGTGGATTTTTACTTGTTTATTTTCTCCTGTATGAAAAAGACACTGAAACACACAGGTATTCTTGATGGTTGCACCCATTTTCACTGCAGGACATTCTCCCTCGCTCAGGCCAATGCTATCCGCAAGTTTACTTTAATATTGTCAGACCTTAACCTGCTCTTTCCTTTAAATGGGTCTATAGACATGGCTCCTAGAAGAGCTGAGAGTGTCAGGGGAAGCAGCAGATGGTCCTCCAGCTCCATGATGGGGCCTCTCTGTCCCACACACACTAGCCAGCTCCCTGCCAGTTGCAGAAGGTACGCGCTGCACGGTATCAGAAGGAAGAGGTCACAGGTGATGCATGGCTAAGCTGTTGAGGGATTGGCTCCTGAGGACCTGCCTTTCTCTGCAACACTGTAATTGGTGCATCTTCACAGATTTTCACGTGGCTTCTTCTTTTCTTCATGTTTCTTTCTCTTTTTTAACATTTGAATGATCTGTCTTTGGTTTTTTTTTCCTTTCCATCTCCAAAATAATTCAGTAAAGAGCCTTCCTACTTTCTGGCACTGACAGGGCAGCAACAGCCCCTCCCTGCCCCCACCCTGCGCTCCCTGCCTCTACCTGCCCATCGTGGTCTCATCTGGCACAGAGGGAAGAGGAGCCCTGACAGAGGGTAGAGGCAGTGGGGAGGAGCAAGGCCTAATGCTCAGAGAAGATGCCAGAACCAAGGAAGAGACATTCCTGGGATGTACGTCTCTCCTTATTTCCTCCCAAATCTTAAGTCAATCTAACCAGAACTTTGGGGGAAATTTCTCCCCAAGAATCCAAGAACTTGGGAGGCCTCTGAGAGATGAAGCACTGTGGTGACTTCTTTTTTTTTTTTTCCTTATTTTTTTTTTTTCGGTATGCGGGCCTCTCACTGTTGTGGTCTCTCCCGTTGCGGAGCACAGGCTCTGGACGTGCAGGCCCAGTGGCCATGGCTCAGGGGCCCAGCCTCTCCGCGGCATGTGGGATCTTCCCGGACCGGGGCACGAACCTGTGTACCCTGCATCGGCAGGCGGACTCTCAACCACTGCGCCACCAGGGAAGCCCCACTGTGGTGATTTCTAAAGATTCCTACCTACTGGTATTCATACCCTGTGTCATGCCCTCCCCTGAGTGTGGGCTACCCCCAGAGACTTACTGCTAAAGAATAGAATATGCAAGAAATGATGGGATGTCCCCTCCGTGACTGGGTTAGGAAAGACTGTGACCTCCATCTTACGGGTATTCTCTTGCTCTCTCTCCCCGGCTCACACTAACGAAGCCAGCCGCCATGTTGTGAGCTGCCCAGCAAGGAGAAACTGAACCCTGCCAACTACCACAGGAGCGAGCTTGGAAGGAGACCCTTCCCCAGATGAGCCTTGAGAATGACTGCGCCCTGGAGGACAGCTTGACTGCAGCCTATGAGAGACCCTGAGCCAGAGGACTCAGATTAACTTTGACCAATTCCTGACCCTCAGCAACTTTAAGATAGTAAGTGCTGTTGCTTTAAGCCACCGTGTTTTGGGGGGTCATATGTTATGCGGCAGTAGATGACCAATACAAGTACAAACCTTCTACTTCCCACGGGAGACCATGAAGGCCAGAGAGAAAGTAAGTCACCTGAGGCTGTAGAGATGGTGGCTGAGAGCAGAGCGAGGGCTATAATCCAGGTCTCTGTCCACTGCCCTTGGGGGGGGACTGGAAGTAACCCCACGCCATGATCTTTGTCCGCACTAGGATTGTCACCATGAATGCTAAGCCTCGGTTCTGTCATCTATAAAATGGGATGACTAATAACTAAGTGGAAAGATGGTAAATGCTGCATGTAAAGCACCTAGTACCTGGTGCATAGTAGGTGCTTTGTCTAGAGAATTCTTTCTAGAAGAGAAGCCTCACCTGAAACCATCTTTCCAGAACGTTTTAGGAAATCAAAGCAGCTGGTCAGAGGGGAATCCTAACAGTTATACGCGTTTTATCTTGGCTAAAACTACAAATGGGCCTCCATGTTGATGTGAGGCCAAGCGTTTTCTTGGCCTATAGGTTTACTTATTGGAATCCTTTTCCTCTTTCTTGTATAAAGTACACCCATGATGCAGCATCTCCATTTCTTTAAAAAGAAGAGAGAACTTACAGATATTTGGAAATAATATGATGGCAGAATCCTGGATTTTTATAATCCCCTACGTCCATCTTTTATAGTCATCTTCTTTATATCTAATTTGAAAGCCATGATTTAGGGGAACTCACCCTTTTTTTTGAATATTTCCAAAACGTTCAAATAAGCATTCATAGAAATATTAGCATTATTTTGTTTCATCCTTGTATTTCATGATTTTCCTCGTATTAAGTTCAAGTCCATGATATCGAGCTTAAGGGATATACGCAGACCGGTGTGGTAACCACACAAGTGCCTCCTGGTAAAGCTGGAACTCAGTGATGGGGAGGAAATTCAGGGACATGTTAGTCACAGTCACTTACCTTCGGCATGCCACCCCTGTCACCCAGATGTTTACAAGAGCAGGGATAACACTGGCTCATCCCATGAACCAGGCAAGTTGAACTCTGTTAAGGAGAATCTACCAGGTTAATAACTTCCAACAAAGCAGAGGTGCGGTCGTGAGCTCTACTTTCCAGCTGAGAAACAGAGGAACTTGCCCAGGTGCACACAGTTTATTCATCACAGAACTAGACCTGTATATATTTTCATCTTATATCTCTTTTCAATCTTTATAAAGATGGTTATAATGCTGCAATGTAACCTTTTTCGGAACTTACTCTTTTCACTTAATATTTGCCTTACTCTGTTTGGGCTGCTGTAACAAAATACCACAGACTGGGTAGCTTATAAACAACAGAAAATTGTTTCTCACAGCTCTTGAGGCTGGAAGTCCAAGATAAGAGTACCAGCATGATCAGGTTCTCCTGAGAGCCCTCTTCCTGGTTGCAGACTGCTGACTTTTTGCTGTGTCCACACACTGTGGAAGGGGTGAGCTAGCTCTTTTTATAAGGGCACTAATCACCTTCCAAAGGCCATGCCTCCTAATATCATCACCTTGGGCATTAGGTTTTCAACATGTGAATTTTGGGGGGGGACACAAACATTCAGACCATGGCAATATTCTATTGTTAAGATTCATCCCTATTACTGTGTGTGTTGCCCTGGTTCACTTATGTTTTTAAAATTTAAACTTTTTATTTTGAAATAACTTTAGACTTACATACAAGGTACAAAAGTGTACAGAATTTCCATCTACCCTTCACCCAGCTTCCCCTGATAGTAACATCTTACGTAACCACAGAACATTTATCAAGACTAAGAAGTTAACATTGGTACAACAGTAGTAATGAAACTACAGACTTTATTCTGATCTCACCAGTTTTTCCTCTAATGTTTTTCTGTTCCATAATCTAATTTAGCACACAGCACTGCATTTAGTTGTCATGTCTCCTTAGTCTCCCATCTGTGATGACTCCTCTCTGGTTCACTTATTTTGACAACTGTGTGATATTCCACTCTTTGAATTCACTATGTTGGTTCATCCATAGATGAGCATTTGGGTTGCTTAGGAGGTTTTGCTCTCATGACCAGTGCTGCTGTGGAACCACACATACGTATGTCCTGCCATACAGTGGCCAGAGTTTCTCTTGTGTGTATACCAGGAGTTGAATATTCCGGATCATAGGTTTAAATGTTCAACTTTAGGAGATAATGCCAAACCTTTACAGAATGAGTGTGCCAGTCATAAGTCTACCGCTGTAAATATGAATGTCTATGACCCCTTCCTTATTTGATATGGTCAGACTCGTTAATGTTTGCCAACTGCATGGGTCTAAGTGGACTTGATTGGGGTCTAAGCGGGCTTGATTGCTCTCAGTTCTTTGAACACACCAGTGTCTTTGCCCCTCAGGACCTCAGGCATAAATGTCTCCCCGCGGGCACAGCTGTCTCCCCATGGGCACGCCCCTCCTTTCCAGCTCTCCCTTCCTCTTGCTCTTCAGATCCCAGGGTGGGCTTCCTCCCTCACCCTCTCCAAGTCTTCCCCCACCCTCATATTGCATCTTAGCATCTTGTCTCTTCTCTCTGACCACAGTGTCAGCTCCATGAGAGCCGTGATTGCATCACTCTTCCCCATTCACGCTCCCCAGCTGGGCACAGTGCCTGGGACTGAGTAGATGTTCAACATGTGTCTGTTAAATGAATGAATGAGTGGATGGAGCTTGTCTGTACAGGATGCTTCCTATTGGGAATCACCCTGGCCCCATAGCCAGTAAAAGTAAAAGCTTCATCTGGTTTCCAAACCCCAGCCTCCTGTTTTCACCAGCAATAATTTGCTGCAAACCCTGCCAGTAAAGGACAGACCATTTGGGATGCATAAAGCAAAACGGAATCATGTGCAAGATCTTTGGGGTGGGCTGTGCTGCTCATCCCGAGTCTGGGGGGCCACAAGTCAAGGCTGGAGGACAAGCTGGGTGGGTGAGAGAGAGGAGGTGAGGGAGAGGACAGTCTTCTCCTTGTCGGCCACCTTTTCTTCAGTTTGAGAAATGTGAGGAGGTGGAGAGTGGGGGGGTGGGCAGGCCACGCAGGTGGTCTAAGGATCCTCCACTTTTCCAGTGGGAACTTCGCTGATGTTGGGTGGTCTCCTGGGCAGCCCCATGGAGGGGATGGGCTCCGACATGCTCTTCTCATGACTGTAGGGCTGATGGGGCTTCTGGGAGAATTTACAGTGTGCCATCAGGGCTGCTTGCTGATCTCTTGTTAAAAAATACTATTGTACTGTTGGTTGTCTCTGACTGTAAATAAAATACATGCAGTTGTAGAAAAGAAAACAATAAAATCATTAAGGCCTTCCCATCACCCAGAGATCTCACTGGTTCCATGCTGCCATATTTCTTTCCTGTCTTTCCTACTCCTCCCTTGTTCACTTAGGAGAGCCTGGGGAATTGAGGGATTAAGAATATGGGTTTTGCAGACTGGCAGCCATAATTCAAATCCTGACTCTGCCTCTTGCTAGCTGCACGGTTTTGGCAAATTCCTTAACTCTTCTGTTTTCCAATCTGTAAAGGGGAGCATTAGCCCATCCATAGTGCCTGCCTCTTAGAATGGTTGTAAGGATGTCATGACCTATTACATATAAAGCACCTGGCCCACGGTAACGGCTGAATAAATGTTAGCCACTATTGTGTCAAACCCATTCAGTCATTCAATTAACATTTATTGAGCATTTACTGTGTGCCAAGCACTGTCTGGGGAGCTAGGCGTACAGAGGTGAACAAAACAAGCATGTTGCCTTCCCTGGGGGAACTTACAGCCTCTTTGGGGTGAGGGTGGAGGCACACATGGTCCAAATAACATGCTACTGAGTTTATAATCATGTGTTGCCCGGTGCCTTATAAACATAAAGAATAGGAGAAAGTTACATTTCAGCCAGACCTGAAAGACAATGAATAAGGTGCAGTGCAGCGGTGGGGGAGGGGTGTCAGGCAGAAAGTGGAGGGACTCGAAGGAGGTTTGGGTGTGTTGAGGTGCTGACAGCCGGCCTTTGTGGCTGAACACAGCTGAGCAAGGGGACAGAGGAATGATGTGAGATGGGGCTAGAGGGGCAGCCGGGTCAGAGTCTTTGGGGCCTTGTCAGTGTCCTTGAAGATTTTTAATGCAATTCCCATGCAGATTGAATATAAATTATAGGCAAACATGTCTAAAAGGAGATCACACGTGTCCACCATTCTTCTTCCATTTAGCCTGGAGCCCAACTTCTCTACAAAGGGCTTGTAGATATCATTTTGAAGGACGGTGTAGTACTCCATCATGTGGATGGAGCTATAATGAGTCATCTCTCCATTGTTGGCGGTTTGGGCTGTTTCCATCTGGGGGCAGCCAGTGCTTGCTCTTCATATGCTCCTGGCAGCTTTCTGCGGGGACACTCCTCCACTCTGACAATCCATCCAACCATGGCACCGGGACACCTGTAGACAGGAGGGAAGGGGAGTTCAGAGCTACCTCTCTGCCCCTGAAGGTTTGGCCCAGGCTGGCCTCTGATGTCATGGAAAGTGGGCCGGTAGCTCCTGGCTCTCTCGCCAACACTGGCTGTACCAGGCTGGCATCTGCCCCTTGACCGCAGCTTGCAGCTCAAATGCTCCACCAGGACATCAGGGGCCAAGGCAGGGCCTTCTGGGGCCTCGTTGCTCCATTCTGTCCCTTCTCACTTCACCCCTTTGTTCTGCAGACCCCACCCCCAACCCCCTGCCCCCAGCCCTACCCCCATGGGATGAATGAGCTGGGGAGGTGTCTCTGGCCTGTTACTGATTATTTCCAAAAGCCCCTTGTGACCAGGCTGGTGGGGCTGGGACAGACACCAGCTCTTCTCCCGCCGTCCTGCAGCTTATCATTCAGAAAACACATCTTAGAGGAGGAAGTCGGGGAGCTGGGCACAGGTGCGAGGGGAGGGGAGGGTTTCTCTGGAGGGACAGGCCGCCATAAGGGGAGGTCCCAGAGGAAGTGATTGATGTGGGATGGGATCTGGTGTGGGCCAGTGGGAGGGCTCTCACCAGAAGAAATGTATGGGCAGCTCACGTTTTTACCTTCTTTTTCCACTCCTAGGGCCATCCTGGGAATGTGGGGATAAGAAGGGCCCCTCTGGGCCTGACACAAAGTAAGAGCTTGATAAAGGTTTGCGTGAATGAAGGAACAAAACGACCCTTGGATTCAGAATCACAGAACGGCACACACAAAGGATCCGTGGAGATCACCCAGTTCTGTGTTCTTAAGCTCTCTCGAGTCAGGCACTTTTAGGAGAACCTGATGAAGTTTCTGGTCCTTTTCTCCAGTCCATACTCCTACCCACACACCCTCAAAGCTTCTAATATGATTTAGAGGAATTCCAACCCCCTAGAATCTTTCCATGGACCCCTCATTGTCCAATTCTCTCTTTTGACAGAAGGTGAAAGAGATGCCTAGGGAGGATCAGGGACCAGCCCAAGTTCCCCGGAGGTGGTGGCCAGAATCTTGACCTTCCTTCTCACCCCAGTGCTGGGAATCCTGTACAGCCGTGGTCCCGGGCCTGCCATTCACATGCTGTGTGATCTTGTCAAGATACCTGAGCTCTCCGGACCTCAGTTTCCTCATCTGTAATTGGGGAGAAACAAGGCTCATGGCCCATGTCTGTGCTTGTACTAAGCAAGGGTGCTTGTCGAGTGCCCCACCGCACGGCAGGTGGTAACCACACACTGGCTGGTCTAGCGCTTCCCCATCACACAGAGGTCAGTAGAGCTTCAGTGAAGGGAAGTGTTTTTGCTTAAGGCTGCAACATGGGAGGAGCGTGGAGAGTCTTCCCTTGGCTCAAATATGAGTCCCGCATGACACTGTGTCTGTCCCCTCGGGGCTGAGCACCTCCAAGCCATCAGAAAGGTTCTCACATTTAGGTTCAGTGTGTCAGAGGCAGGCTGTGTGGCCTGGGGCCTCCATCTTCTGATTTGCTGCATTGAATGGACATTAGTTCCTAGTTCCCTCCAGGATTAGAATGCAAAAAATTTGTTTCTTTCCAAAAAAGACATTCTCTTACTCTCTGGGGGAGTCACTTGCCCCAGTCAGCTGGCCACAGAGACGGCAGAGAGGTAGTGACTTGATAATCCCTTTAGTTGGGGGTGGATGGGAGTGGGCAGAAGGGAGCATGGCCAAGGGTCTGCTGCAGCAAGTGACAAATAATCAGTGACCTTGAGTTTGGACTACCGCGTGAGAGAGTTCAGTGAGGGAGACCGTCGTCGTGATACGAGGTGGCCAGGAAAAGTTGTGGAGCTTCCCAGGGGAATATAAAGTGTCACATAAAGTCTAGAATGTGGGACCCTATACCTCTCAGCACCCGGGCTTCTGTCTTATAAATGGTTTCTTCTGTTCTGACTACAAGCTTTGTGATTTGTGTTCTACAAAGGCAGAATTTGTGTCTGAATTGCCCTTTAGACTCTGCACAGAGCCAGGCACATAGTAGGTGCTCAATAAATATTTGTGGAATAAAGGAACCAACTGGACTGCAGCAGTACAGACTCTGCTGACCCCAGCCCCAGCCTAAGAGCCTTGTTAGCGAGACGACAGAGGCAGCTCCAAATACAGGGGGCACCCGTGGGTGTCTGTGCAGTCACCACCCACTCTCAAACCCCTTTGACATGCCCACTGGCATTTGGCACATGGAGGTATCTGCCAGGCCATGGAGTGCTTTCCCATGCATGAGGCCCCATGGAGGCCTCGGAGAGCTGGGCATTGTCCTGCCCAGAAAGCTTCCATTTCTTTCAATGAAAGGGTCATTAATAACAATGTATTTAATTAAAGGAAAGCTGGCTTCAAAGAGCTGTGGGTTTATGGGAAGAGACTTGGATGGAAGTCATTATTCTTTTTGTCCCATCTCGCCCCTCATTCTGTCTCTTCTGTCTTCCATTCAGCCCACGTTTGCTCTCCTGCCTGTGCTTTCTTCTGCCAGTTCAGGATCCAGGGGGAATGGGCTACTGTGTCCATGGCGGGAGGAATGGGGAAATCTTTTGAACTGGCCTCTTGTCCAGGAGAAGCGGAAGCCATAGTGGAGTGGGATGGGGGAGCTCTGAGATGTGTCTGGGGGTGTGAACTGAAAGCAGGAGCTGGTGGTGAGGACCCAAAGGAAAGTTCTCTGCCAGGTCAGGTGAAGAAGGGGCTCTGGTTTGCAAAACACCTGCCAGAGAAAGAACTGGGACCTTGTGCTCTGCCCTCCCTGATAGATATAATAACAATCACAATGATTAATATAGCTCATACTGAGAGCTCACTGTGTGTCAGGTCTGTGCCTGGCACAAGGGCATTGTTTCATTTCATCTTCACAATAGCTGTCCTCATTTTACAGATGAAGAAACAGAGACTCTGTGCCCTGTCGCTTCTCCAGTCACACAGCTGACATCACTCCTCTGTGTGACCTGGGTCACAAAGGCTCACCTCTCTGAACTTCTGTTTGTTTGTTTTTTTTGAACTTCTGTTTTATTTTCATCTGCAAAATGGAAAGGCTGAACTAAGTGTTTCTGGTTCTTGGTATGAATCACATGAACTTTGATGTAATTTTTGTCTGGTTAGGGCAGGGTGGACCATGAAGAGGTACTCAGCACCCTTGCTTTGGCAGCACAGCTCCCAGGTCCCAGGGGAATTCTTCAGGAGGTGCCTCTCCATAGCAGGTAGGAAAACATGATAATAAAGCTGTGTCTTGAGGATGAGTTCTAGTCCTTACTTATCATTAGTTGAATGTGGCTATTGGGGAAGACCACAGGTCTTCCTGTAGTCATGGACTACAGCCTCCTGGAGGAGGATGGGACCTCATGTGTAAGCCGGAAGTTGTGGGCCCTGCCTTGGAGAGAGCAAAAGAGGGAAATAGAGATAGAGGAGAGATAGAAACAGACAGAGGTATAAAGAGAAAGACAGAGACAAATGGTTATACAGAGAGATAGCGAGTGAGACAGAATGAGTCAGAGAGAGAGAAAGGGGTCGGGGGAAAATATCAGAGAAACAGGGGCAGAATAAGAGAAGAAGAAAAAGAAAGATAGAGGAGAGAAAGTCAGAAAGACGGAGAACCTAAACGGGGTAGGAGTGGAGGCTGCCCAGGCAGCCTATCCGGGATTGGGCCTCATCTTCCTGTAATTGCAGTTCTGATCGCTCAAAGACAGTAGCTGAGAAGCAAACCCCAGCACACCCCAGAGAGCTGCCTGGGGTGAGGGCCTGGAAGGCAATGCAGAGATGCGAGGCCTCAGAAGGTGTTGGATGGGGAGAGAGAAACCTGCGGTTCTTTCGGTTAAACCAAAATTATGATTGTCCAGCTCAATTTCAGAAGTGAGCAGAGCCCTCAAAGCAGGCCTCGTGCTCTTTCTGTGTTTTATGGGAGCTGGAACATTGTGGGTGTTAAGCAAACATACTCTTTCAAGTTCAATCATGGAGGGAAGCTGGATGGGAGCTATTAAACAGAGCAGCTCTCACAGCTGGAAAAATAAATCCATGGGCTGAGGCATCATCCAGCGGCATGAGCTGGGCCCCTAATCCAAGATGGCAGAGGGAGCCCATCTGCTCTGCTGTAAAAGGGAGCCCTGGGGTGGCCCTGGAGCCCAGGTCTTCACTTGAAATCTCAAGGTCTCCGACGTGCAGAACGGCACAGGCTCTTGGAAATGGATAATAATAGCGCTCCCTTCCAGAACATGACGAGGCCAGCCCCATCTAGTGCCTTACAAATATTCTCTGTAACCCTCAAAGTAACCCTATGAGGTACGTCCTTTTGCTGAACCTACTTGTTTACTATGACTTAACCTGTTCATTATGGGGTAGCCCCATTTTATAGGCAGAAAAACTGAGCCCTGCTATTTGTCCAAGATCACACCTGGCAAATGGCAAAGTCAAGACTTAAACCTCAGATCTGCTGCTTTCCTGGCCATTGCTGCCCAGGTGAGCACCATGAGATATCGCAGGTACCTCCAACGGGGAAGGCCCTGCCTGTGGTCACAGAGGCACCCCCATGGGTTGAGAATAAGGGGCAAGGGGCCAGCTGGAGGGACCATGTCTCCTTTCCAGGTGATAACCCGGGAATGCAGACTTGCTCTTCTTTCTAGACCCTCTGTAAGTAACATGTACCCCAAGAAGCCCCTTTGGGGAGGTGCATTGGGGGGATGGGCAGGTGGCAGGGTGGGAGATGGACAGCTACTGACTTGTGGGCTCAGCATCTTTTTATTTCCCCTTTTGCTG
Source organism: Neophocaena asiaeorientalis asiaeorientalis (assembly GCF_003031525.2). Taxonomy (NCBI): domain Eukaryota; kingdom Metazoa; phylum Chordata; class Mammalia; order Artiodactyla; family Phocoenidae; genus Neophocaena; species Neophocaena asiaeorientalis. Next base: position 15,332,524 of record NW_020173674.1, on the reverse strand, counting down.
GTGACACCCTTTTCTTTTCCTCTGGGGGATCTCTCCCCCTCTGTACTATGTGATTCTAGCAGAGATTTCCATTCCCCAACTGTCCCCTGCCCTTCATAGTGGCTCGCGTATGACACCGTGTCTCTGTTAGGAATGCTTTCACCTGCGAGTAATGGAATGCACACCTAACGGGAACTTCAACAATAAAGACATTTAATTACATCCCGTAGGGAAAAAAATCTGGAAGTGGAAATTTCTAAGTTTGGTGTAACAGCTAAACAATATCATCAAAGAGCAGATTTTTATCATTCTTCTGGTATTACTGTGCTGGAGTTTTGTCTTTGAGCTCGTTGCCTTATGGTGGCAAGATGGCTGTAGTGACTTTTGCATCATGATTCCATTCAGAAGCAAGGACGCAAGAATCTTTCCTCTTGCTAACGTGGCTTTTATCAGGGAGAGAAAAACTTTTCAAGAAGATACTAGCATACTTCCATATATATATGTGTGTGTGTGTGTGTGTGTGTGTGTGTGTGTGTATACATATGTATATATTTCATGTTTTCTACCTGGACATCTCTCTCTCTTCATCTCTCTCTCTCTCTCTCTTTCTTTCTTCTAAATTAAATTAAAGTTGCCCAGGTGAAAGTCTGAATTCTTTACTTTTGACATTGTTATAGGTGAAAATATGGTGGTGTCTTGTGCCATGGTAGAAATGAATATTGGTGGAATTGAGTACAAAATGGAATGTTGTGAAGGTATGAGGATGAAAGGGCATTGCATCGGGTTGCTTTCCTTAGAGATCTGTTAAAATAGGATTCTATTGGGTTTCTATTCCTGCATAACAATTGACCACACACTTAGTAGCTTAAAAAACACACACACATCTATCGTCTCATGTTTTCTGTGGGTCAGGAGTCCAGGCACAGCTTAGCTAACTCTTCTGCTCAGGCTTGAATCCGAATGTTGGCTGGGGTTGAAGTCTTATCAGAAGCTTGACTGGGGAAAGATCCACTTGCAAATACACTCAGGATGTTGGCAGAAATCATCTCCTTGTGGTTGTAGGACTGAAGTGCCCATCTTCTTGCTGGCTGTCAGCTGGTGGTTGCTGGCAGCTTCTAGAAGCCACCACAGTCCCTTCTACATGGCCCTTGCACAGCAACGTAGAAATTTACTTCTTCAAAGCAGCAAAGGCATCTCTTTCTGTAGTCCGCTAAGATGGAGTCTTTTATAAAGAATCGTAACCATGGAAGTGATATCCCATTGCCTTTGCCACATTCTATTGGTTTGAAGTAAGTCACAGGTCCTTTCCCACACTCAAGGAGAGGGGATTACAAAAGGACACGACTCATGGGGGAGTCACTTTAGGGCATGTTTGCCATAAGGATTATTCCTCAAGTGCTTCTTGGTGGAGTTTTGCAGGAGCAGAGGGATAGCTTTGATGACTTTCAAGACACCCATGCGTGTCAAGAGTCCAACCAGCATGCCATTCAGGTCTCATTGAGCTTGGTTCTAATGGCCATATGAATAAGGGGCTACAGCTCCCTGCCTGAATTCCGTGATGCTGAGCCTGTTTTGCAAATCTCTGATTGGTGACGTACTCCACTCCCTCCCCCGAAGACTTCCTCTGCAGTTTCAGAGGTTGGCTGGGACCAAGAGGATGAACCACAAGTGTCTAAGGCCTAGGCAGTCTCCATAACTGGGCACCCAAGTGCATGCCCAGCCTTTTGAGCTGCTCACCAGACAACTGCTAAGTAGAAGGGGAGGAAGGCCTACAAGAATTGGGCGAATTTTTTAATTCCCTCATTCTGTTGGCTGTAATTCTGCTGGATTTTCTGTCTCTGAGTCCTGCCTGCTTCTGCAGCTCTGCCCTCTCGTCCTGCACACTGCCCCCAGCGCCACTCTAACCCTCCCCTTAGCTTCTCCCTGCATCATCCATCGGCCTGGTCTTGTCTGGCTACCAGCTCCTGAGTCAGCTCATTCATTCATGGATTCATTCATTACGCATTTACTAAACACTTAGTAATGAGTCAGGCAGGGTCTATGTACAAGGAATACCTATCAGTGAACAAAATGGAGAAACAAAGTCCCCGCCTTCCTGGAGCAGTAGGCATACGAACAAATAAATGTATGATAAATTGTCAAGTTCAGTGAAGAAGTTAAAGCAGGATAAGCGTTTTGAGAGCAAGGCTGCTGCTTTATATCACAGGTGGTCGGGGAGGCCTTTGATAAAACAACAGCTAATTACAACTCTGTGGGTGTCTGGGGCAAGCATTCCTGGGAGAGGAAACAGCATGTACAAAGGCCCTGAAGTGGAAGTGTGCTTGGTGCATTTGAGGAAGAGCAAGGATGCAGTGTGGATGGAGCAGAGTGAAGAGAAACTGGTGAGGAAAGAGAGGGGAGAGGTTGGCAGAGCCTTCTAGCCACCGAGGGGACTTTAGATTGTATCTATGTGATGATAGAGTTCATCTCTGTATGAAATGCCATCCATCCTCTCCTGAGGACAAACCACCGTAAGGAGATGTCATGTAGAATATCTACTACTTATTAGCTCTGTGGCCTTCAGCAAAGGACCTGAATTTTGAGTCCCAGTTCTCTTTTGATCTGAAAATTGGGGATGATGATAATGGTGTTATATCAGAAAGATGCCGCTCATTCAACAAACAGGTGTTGAGTTCCTCCTTAGTGTTAGGCCCCAGGCTATGTGCTGAGAAAGACAGAGCTCACTGAAGCTTGTGTTCTGCTTGGGGAAAGAGATCAAAAGTGCACAAGTAAACAATAACATAATTACAGATGGCAACACAGACTAAATGGGAAACAAACAGGGTGCTGCTGGAGTGTTAACAAGTGGGACTTACTTTGACTAGGCTAGATGGCATCTCTGAGAAGGGGCCATTTAAGCCAAGTCTCAAAAAGAAAGAAATTCAGTAATTCAAAGTTGGTGTGGGGGGAAAGGAGAGTTTAGATAAGATATGTTTATAAAACCTCTTGCCTGGCACATAGAAAGTCAATGGTGGCTGTGGTTTTTATAGGATTCAAGGTCAGGGAGGTGGTGAGTAAGGAAGGTTCAAGGTCAATGGTAGCAGTTCACCACAGATCTGACAGCTGGATTAAGGAAATGGAGCTTTAGTTTGAGATAAGGGGAAGCCTTCGATGGTTTCTATTAGCAAATTGTTGTCCTTGCCGCTGTTGGGAGAGGGCTGGGTGCCCCGTGGAGAAAAGCAGTGATTTTTGTGGCCAGTGGTTAGATGGTCCCTGATTGCCTCTGTGTCCCTCTCATTCTCCTTCAGTCCACTTCTTCCCCCCAAAGCCCTCAGAGTCCAGGAAGCGGTAGGATAACAGCAATTGTCTTGATACACTAGAGCAGCACTTTACAGTTTGTACAGGGCTTCCTCCCACTTGAGCAGAACTGCTCTCTAAGGGAGGAGGAAGAGGGAGGGGGTAAGGCACTCTCTCCATTCCACAGCTGGGAGACTGAGTCCCAGAGAAGTTGAGGAATTTGCTAAGTACTCACAATTCAGGAGGGTTTGACCTCTTAGCCCAAGAGCCCAGGAAAACCTCTTCCCATTCCCTGTTTGTGTGTGTTGGGGGAGGGGTGCATGAATGAGGGAGACTGCCCCAAAGGGGAGACACCCTTGTGGTTAACCAAGCCACGTCAGGCACACCCCAGTGCCAAGCCACTTGCCTACCAGAAAAGCAGCCACCACCCCCCGCCGCCCCCCAGTATGACAGGGACATTTCTCTCCCTGGGATTCCCCCGCCTCAAGACAGGAAACTAAGCGGGTTACGAGCTGACGAGACAAGAGACATGGGCTCATTAACCCACTCCTCTCGGTCCCTTGGAAGGCTGTGTTTGTCAGTCTCTCTTTTCACATTTTTTTTTCCCACTTATCTCTTGGCCATTAATCTGCTGCCTTTACCAAGGTTCTCAGGCTCCTCTGTGACCTCCTGCCCTTCCTCGGCATCCCTCCTGTCCTTCCCAGGAGCTTTAGTGGGACAGGAAGTTCATCCGCTCACTCATTTATTTTTTCCTTTTTTCATCCATCCACCCATCATCCATCTATCCACTCATCCACCCACCCATCCACTCACCCATCCTCTCACCTATGTATCTACCCACTCATCCACCCCCCCATCCACTCCCCCATCCTCTCACCCATCCTCTCACCTATGTATCTACCCACTCATCCACCCCCCCATCCACTCCCCCATCCTCTCACCCATCCTCTCACCTATGTATCTACCCACTCATCCACCCCCCCATCCACTCCCCCATCCTCTCACCCATCCTCTCACCTATGTATCTACCCACTCATCCACCCCCCCATCCACTCCCCCATCCTCTCACCCATCCTCTCACCTATGTATCTACCCACTCATCCACCCCCCCATCCACTCCCCCATCCTCTCACCCATCCTCTCACCTATGTATCTACCCACTCATCCACCCCCCCATCCACTCCCCCATCCTCTCACCCATCCTCTCACCTATGTATCTACCCACTCATCCACCCCCCCATCCACTCCCCCATCCTCTCACCCATCCTCTCACCTATGTATCTACCCACTCATCCACCCCCCCATCCACTCCCCCATCCTCTCACCCATCCTCTCACCTATGTATCTACCCACTCATCCACCCCCCCATCCACTCCCCCATCCTCTCACCCATCCTCTCACCTATGTATCTACCCACTCATCCACCCCCCCATCCACTCCCCCATCCTCTCACCCATCCTCTCACCTATGTATCTACCCACTCATCCACCCCCCCATCCACTCCCCCATCCTCTCACCCATCCTCTCACCTATGTATCTACCCACTCATCCACCCCCCCATCCACTCCCCCATCCTCTCACCCATCCTCTCACCTATGTATCTACCCACTCATCCACCCCCCCATCCACTCCCCCATCCTCTCACCCATCCTCTCACCTATGTATCTACCCACTCATCCACCCCCCCATCCACTCCCCCATCCTCTCACCCATCCTCTCACCTATGTATCTACCCACTCATCCACCCCCCCATCCACTCCCCCATCCTCTCACCCATCCTCTCACCTATGTATCTACCCACTCATCCACCCCCCCATCCACTCCCCCATCCTCTCACCCATCCTCTCACCTATGTATCTACCCACTCATCCACCCCCCCATCCACTCCCCCATCCTCTCACCCATCCTCTCACCTATGTATCTACCCACTCATCCACCCCCCCATCCACTCCCCCATCCTCTCACCCATCCTCTCACCTATGTATCTACCCACTCATCCACCCCCCCATCCACTCCCCCATCCTCTCACCCATCCTCTCACCTATGTATCTACCCACTCATCCACCCCCCCATCCACTCCCCCATCCTCTCACCCATCCTCTCACCTATGTATCTACCCACTCATCCACCCCCCCATCCACTCCCCCATCCTCTCACCCATCCTCTCACCTATGTATCTACCCACTCATCCACCCCCCCATCCACTCACCCATCCTCTCACCCACCTATCTACCCACCCATCCACTCACCCATCCTCTCACCTATGTATCTACCCACTCATCCACCCATCCATCCACTCACCCATCCTCTCACCCACCTATCTACCCACTCATCCACCCACCCATCCACTCACCCATCCTCTCACCCACCTATCTACCCACTCATCCACCCATCCATCCATCTTTACAGTCATTACTGTGCTCTAGGTGTTACAAGGATGGACAATGATGGCCTGCCCTGACAGGCCCTAGCTGTTGTGCTGTATCAGGCAGCATGAAGAGAAGGGAAAGCATGGGAAAGGGGTTGGTGAGATGGTGATAATGATGATATGAGGCTGGGGACACTCTACCTTGGGCTCAGGCTCCCCAGGAGGTACTGGAATTGGAAAGGCAGGAACTTGTTTCAGACGGTCAAGGGGAGATGTCTAAGGACCTTCCAGATTTGATGTGATGCTATGGGCTTCTCTCCTGAGCTGGCAACCTTTCCTGTCAGGGAGAGGAGTTACAGAAGCCCTAATGCCTTAGGAAGTGGATATGCCTCCTAACCAGCTTTCTGTCTCAACAGCCCACCCCTTTCATCCATCCACAGAGTGGTCCTTCTAAAGCATAAATCTGGCCACATCCCTCCCCTGCTCAACAACTTTCTGTGGCTCCCCAGTGCCTTTAGGATAAACTCCAAGCTTCTGTGCTTTGCCCCATGTTGTCTTTTGAGTCTCCTCCTACATTTTTTCTTTAGAACCCTATGTTCCAGCTTGTTACCATGGGTACTCATGCCTTCTCTCCTGCCACTTCATATGCAAGTGGTGTGCTGGTCAACCAGCTCTCTGGAAAAAATAAAATAAAAAGCCCTGATCTGTAGCACTTGCCAATTTCTGTGCTCCCACCATGGCCAATTTCAAGCTGCCAACCTGATACCATTGAAAGTAGAGTTGAGAAGAGATGACAAGAATGGGTTCTCAGAAACCCTTCCCTTTTCTCCATCTGAGGCAGGACAGTGTCCAAAGTAAGGGTGCTGCATTCCCAGTTTCCCCCTTGGGTCTGTGTGACTTTGGGCAAGCTACTTAAGCTCTCTAAGCCTCAGTTTTCCCTAATCTAAAATGGGGACAGGGATAATATCCCCTTCATACGATCATTATAAGAACAAGATGAGAGGATGCATCAAAGTGCTTAGCACAAGGCCTGACACACGGCAAGTGCTTAATAAACAGTGACCATCATCTCCACCTGTGAGATGCCTTCCGCATCCTCCATCCTCTGCTCGGAGCCACCTCCAACCCGGAGCCTTCTGTGATTTCATCATTGAACGAAGTTCCTCGTTTTATACACCAGAGCACACGTTTTACACGCCATTGCTCACATCTTTATCACTCAGGTCATTTTACCTTGTAACAGGTTATAGGGTCTGTAGCCCCACTGCTGTCTTGTGCCTGATTCCTCAGTATTCTGCAGAGCCTGGCACACCAATCCATCTTTAAGGAATACTGGTGAGTTTGTGCGTGAAGCACGTACATGAAGCGTGTGCTGGTGGGCTGGGGGGATGGGAGGCACTGACATGGAGGGAAGTGTATGCCTTGGTAAGAGGTAGCAGGGTGGGGGCCTAGTCACTTATGTTGGATGGACTAGTGTGTGTATGTGACAAGCAAGGACATCTGGCCAGCTGTGCACACCTGGAGACCCAGGCGGCCCTCATTCCTCAAAGCTGAGAAGATCACAGCCATCCCAGCTCGGCGGAAGGAGCCGGGCTCCCAGGGATGGGCTCGCCTGTGACAGTGAAGCTGACGGGCTGGTTATTAGAGAGAAGCCAGCACGGGGCCGAGACCCAATGGAAAAATAAATCCACATCGTGCCAGACAAGCCTGGTTCCAGGCTGGGTGAGTTAATAAAGTGGCTCCCAGACTGGGGAGGAATTTCCTCATTTCTCATAAAGACTTAATCAGTGTTAGTCACTTCAAGTGATTACGAGGGCTTAAAATAGCCACCAGCAGCCAGCCTGAAGGAGGGGTCTGAGGCTGCTTTGTTTTGTTCCTGTGGGGAGCACAGCTGGGCCTGGGAGGGACACATGTCTGTCCCTCACTGGACCACGAGCGACCCTGAGCTCACGGAGGGCGGAGACGGGTCTGGCTGGCTGGCGTGTCCCCAGGCCTGGGATAAGCCTCTTCTGGGATAAGCCGCTGACTGGCTGAGGGGGTCACTCAGCTCGATTCCGATCCTGGGGCCACCACTGTCTCTCGAACACTTCTTCCTACTTGTTTGATTTTTATCTGTTTTTCTCACTAGAATATCAATGTTCTGTTCACTGCTGTATTTCCAGTGCCTTGAGCAGTGCTTGGCCGGTGGTAGGAGCTCAATGGAGAGACAGATGAGATGGGAAACCATCTTCTAAAGACTCCACTAAGATTCTCAGAAGGTCACCGGTATCACCATCCCCATGGGCCTACCCTTCAGACCCGGCTCCCCATAGCAGCCCGAGACCTGCTTCCAACAAACGTCTTTGTTCCACAAATTCCTCCCTGGCATCCCCGACCCCTGATAACATCCTGATAAAACTTCCTCTCAGGGAAGGATCCCAGAGCAGTCATTGACACTGTAGTGTGAATTTCAGGCAGTGTGTCACCTTGCGAGGTTATCTGTGGAAGTCTCCATTCTCGCCAGGGAAAGGTAAACAGCCTCTGTAAATCCATCTTGAGCATCAGAGGGAAAGGAGGAGGGTTTAGTCCCAGCGCTCCCCGAGGGAGGTGTAACTATTAAGAGAACAGGTTTTGGAGTCCAACTGCCTCGGTTCAAATCCTAATTTTGCCCCTTCCTAGCTTTCTGACCTTGGTTTTCTCTTTTGAAAAAGAGGCTGATAAGATAGGATTTGTCTCACTGAGGTATTGTGACGAGCAGAGGATGGGACACAGAGGTGGGTAGTGGTTACCTAGCGAATGGGAGCCAGTGGGAGTCTTGGCTGTGGGACTGTGGGCATGTTCCTTGCCCTCTCTGAACCTCCAGAGGTGCATGTGGATTGTCACTGGCCTGAGTTCCTTCCCCATACCCGCCATTTTTGGCTGTGTGATCCTGGGCAAAGACCAACCTTCTCTGATCCTCGTTTTCTGATCTATACAATGAGGGGAGTTAATCCATGTCATCGAGAACACTATGCGGGTAAGGTCTTAGCACCTGGTGCCCAGTCTACGTGGGTCAAGTTGATCAGTTTCCTACATCTGAGTGGAGAGTGTGACCCAGCTTTGCCTCTGAGGGCCTTCTGCCTCCACCTGTCGCTGTCACTCAGGCCAAGTCTGAGTGAGACGCAAACCCTTTGCCTAAGAAACACAGTCACCTGCCCAGTGCCCCCATTCCCTCACAAAGTCTCCTTTTCCTGGAGCCCAGGCGGATCTTCGCCGATCAGACTGTGTGTGTGTGTGAAGTGGAGGGGGGCTGCTGGAGAAATTTAAGGAGGTCCTGCCTGGGAAAATGGGGATGGGGCTGCTGTGAGAACCCACCACCAGCACATTCAGCCCTTGGGGCCGAAACCCTGCACCTGGAATCACCGCCAAACTTTACCGGTGAGGGCGCCCAGTCCCCTCACATACTTCTGCCACGCTGACTTTCCAAATCCATCTACTGATCTCACTCCTTGCTGCTTCATGACCTTTGCAAGTACAGTTCCCTCTGCCTGAAAACCCCCTCCTTATGCTTAGCTGGCCCTTGAGTACTCACCTTTCAGGTCCCCTCTTAAATGTCACTTCCTCACGGAGGGCATCCCTGACCACTCAGGCACCTTGGGGCCCCTCTGTTAGACACGGCCACCATGCCCTCTATGACATGGTCATGGCGTTCATAACAAAAACTCTCAGTCAGTCAGTTAATCAACTGTGTAATGGTCATCCACACTAGACCCTGAGCTCCAGAAGAGTAGGGACCTGGGTCTGTCTTGTTCACCTTGTTGATATCTGGAAAGTATTCATTAAATAAATACAGGGACTGCCCACATTATGATCTACTAGATCTGCTTTTGTTACTGAGGCTGTTTGTAATGAACACATTACATGTATTCATTCAACAAACACTGGTTGAACACCTACTGTATATCAGGAATGTGGAATTTTTGTTCCTGACCCTCAGAGAGGGTTGGGAGTCCAGGGATCCAGACTGACCTGGAGAGGGACAGTTGGAAAAGCACAACACTGGAGAAATGTTCTAGGTGTTATGGGATCACAGTGGAAGGGGTCACAACATGGTACGGAGGAGGGGTTAGGTGGGGATGAAGTGAAGACTGGGGAGGTTTCACGGGGCAGGCAACTCAGAATTGGGTCTTTATGAACGCTTAGGCATTCCAGGCATGTGTATGGCATGTGCAAAGACCCCAAGGCACCCCCAGAGCAAGGTGTGTTGGGCTCAGTGGTTGATGAGAAGAGGCAGGAGAATGTCCAGCGCTGGAGTTTGGGCTTCATCCTCTAGGCCAGTGGTTCTCAGGAGGGGCAATGTTGTCCTCTTCCTGCCTGTCCTGGGGGCTTCTGGGAATGTCTGGAGGCATTTTTGATTTTCATAACTGAGTGGGGAGAGAACTACTGGCATCTAGTAGATAGAGTCAAAAGATGCTGCTAAACACCCTCGAGGGCACAGGACAGCCCCCTTAGTGAAGCCTTATCCAGCCCCAAATGTCAATAGTTCCAAGGCTGAGAAACCTGCTCCAGATGGGGTTCTGTTAGCGTGATGTACAAAAGTCTCGAAAATTGTTATTTTCAGAGGACGTAGTAGTGACTAGAATCTCTGTTTACAAGATAAACCTCTACCTCTCTGTTCCAACAATACAGACCTCAACCTAACCTGGGCACCAAGGTGATGGCAACTGGCCTGAGCGGCGGGGGTGCTGTGTCTATGAGAATTCCAGGGGCCTTCAAAGCCTTCAGCATGACACCCAAGGGGCCCGGCTGGCCACGATGAACCCTTTCCTCATGTCAGCAGGTGGCTCCTGCCATGTCCTTTCTGCTGCCCGCTTTCTGGCTGGGCAGGGGGCCAGGAGAGGACGCTCATGTGGTCAGGATGACTCCACCCCAGGAGGTGAGACGCAGGACTCGGAAGCCAGACTGTATAGGTTCGAATCCCAGTTCAGCCCTTCCTGCCTGTGTGAGCTTCGGCCAAGTTCTTAAGCTCCCTGTGCCTCAGTTTCCCCCTGCTAGGACCCACGCCTCGCTGGCTGGGCTGTTTTCAAATGAAATGAGATGATGAGATTGTTGGTTAAGATCCTGGCTGTGGTGTCCAGGTGATCTGGGTGTGAGTCCGAACTCTCCCACCCACTGTGCGACTGCAGGAAAAATCGCTTAACTTTCTGAACCTTTCTGGTTTCCTCATTTGTAAATCGGGAGACATCGGAGTACCTGCCTCAGCGTGTTGTTCTGAGAATTAAGGATTAACTGTGACAACGCAGCTAAAAGAGCCCAAGCCAGCGCCTGGCTCCTGATGAGTGCTTAGCCTGTGCTACTTGAATGCTCCCGGGTCCTAGCACAGAGCCTGGCACATAGGAAGTGCCCTGGGTGTTAATTCCTTCCATCCTTGCCCCGGTCAGGCGCGGCGCCTGTGGAGGTCTTGGTCCCTGCTGGGACCTTTCTGCTTGTGCAGACTACTTTCTGCCCCAGCCTCTCCCCAGGTTTCTGGTACAGGGCGGCCACCCTGGGTCAGGGCAGGGCCTGGAGCAAGCCGGGCCTTCAGCTTTCAATTTCTGCCGCTCCCCCTTCCCTTCTTTGGCCCATTCCATCCCGATTAGCTTCCTGGCCACCCCAGCTCTTCCTCTTCCCCTTTGAAATCCCTGCCGCTGTCCCGGGTCCCTTCAGACATTGCACAAAGGCGTCTTGGATTCCAGCGTCAGCCCCAGAGGCCAGCTCCGTAATTCAATTATGGTGAGGAGGATTTCTCCTTTCCTTCCCCCCTCTTCCCCTGCCTTCCTTTCTTCTTTTCTTTTTTAGATCAAAAATAAAAAGACAGACATCGTGACCCTCAGAAGACGCCGGGGCTGAAAATTCCCTTCTCGGCTCCAGGCCCCTCAAATGAAATACCAAGAATCTTCTCCCCTTGGAACACGTGTGCATGGCATTTGATGTGTGTTCTTTGTTTGGGGCTTCTTTCTGGTGCCTCCCACCCAATGCCGGGGACCCATATAATTTTCCGACCAGAGAAACGACGGCGGTCCCCTTCATCTGCCCAGCCTACACTTGGGCGGCCGTCGGCTGGACCCAGGAAGAGAGGCTGTCTCCTATAAGGCCTTGCTCATTTCTGAGCTTGGCGTGTATTTTTTGCTGCCTTCACACATGTGGAATGTGTGGATGGGGTCATTGCCTGGAAGAGGGCAGGCGGAGGGATGGGGGACAGGGCAGTGGTCTGGGGGCTGAGCCTGGGACCCCATCCTGGCTCTTCTGTGTAGTGTGACAGAGGCAGGTCACTGGCTCTTGCTGAGTCTTGCTTGCCCGTGGACGTCAGTTCTGTCTGCAGTTCAGCAGATGTGGGCTTAGAGTGCCCCAGGTTCCCAGCTCTGTGCTGGGGTCTGTGGGCAAAAACCCAAAAAACCCTTGTCCTGGACCTGCATGAATTTGGAGAAGACGGTTTTGGAAGCCCTTTCTGGCTCTGATGTGCTAGAAACAGCCAAGACAGGCTCAAAATAGACACTCGAGCTGATTTAGCCAGGGGCTCACAGGAAACCAGGTGGCAGGGATAGAAGATTTTCTGTTGCTTTTCTAAGTGAATTTTCAGGAACAAACAGAGTCTTAGAGGCCAAATGACTCTGAGTATTCAGTTGTTCCAATTCCTCTCCAACACAGGAAGTCTCTCAAAAAGTTGGAGACCAATGCTCTTCTCATCTTGCCCGGGAGCAACTGCCGCCCCTAGGGGGCAGCACAGAGCACAGTGGGAGAGCTTGGCCCCTCCGTAAACCCCCCTCACTCATTCTACTTCTGCCTCCAAAGGGCCTCACAGACAGAGTCCAATCGCTGGAAAGATGGTGATCATGTTTCTGTAAGCCCTCCTTTTCCAGTCTCAGCTACCCCGATTCCTGCACTCGGGGCCCCCAAGGGGGCCAAGAATGACCAGAAGAGGAAAATGACAGGCAGGGTAGAGTGACACTGGTGACAGGAGTGGATCCATGGGATATCTTAAAGATGTAAGAGAATGTTGGTGGCCCAGACTGGAACACCTCAATGGAAGTCGTTCACCGGGGATGGCAGAAAAGAAAGGCTGTTTCCCAGGGGGAAGGAGGTCCAGAGGATGAGGGTGCTTTGCCTTTTCCTGCCTCTGGGCTTTTGCTGAAGCTCTTCCCTTCCTCCTCCCCTGCAGCTCTGCACACTCACACCTTTCCCATCTGTCACTGCCCTGTTCAAATGGTACCTCCTCCATGAAGCCTTCCTACATCTCCCAGCTGGAAGTTGCCTTTTCCCTCCTTCAGACTCTCATTGCATTTTGCCTGGACTGCTCACGAGACATTTAAGACGTCCTTCTCTGTGTTCTATATGTGTGTACAGGAACACTGGGTTGCAAATTACTGGGATGGTGTTGATTGTGTCTTATCCACTTCTGAATCCTCCAGAGCTATGAGCACAGGGCTTAACTGCTGTTTATGGAATGAATCAGTGAGAGACCTACAACGACAGCCAGTCTCGGTGATAGGTGCTTTAGTTGCAACATTTCATTTCATCCTCACACCACCTTAAAAGCTGCAGACTGTTGTTTCATCACTTTGCAGGGGAGGAAACCAAAGCTCAGAGAGGTTCTATAATTTTTCCAAGGTTGCAAAACTCATTTATTGTAGAGCTTCATCTGCACTTTTACCCTAGAGCAGCCTGCTCATTATATGTGGCTCAGGCAGTGTTTTTTTTTAATGCTTCGTACCCACTCCATTGGGGATGACTTTAAAAAATTTAAACCTTATTATATATTTACATTAATGTGGAGTAGTAAAATTATAATCAGCACAGTAAACCTGTTATTTTATAAATGCTATTGCATGAAATGAAGCCAAAAGAGGTAAGTGAGTTTTAAAAATTCAGAGGATTATTTTGTAGGAGATGAATTTTAAATACTAACTAAATGGTATACAGGATAATAACTGTGAATGTGGTTTAGAGATGACTGGAGTTTGTGAAACATTGTTGCAAGTGAATCCATGGTCTACCTAGTTTTGCTTAAAAACGTCAAAAAATTATGAGGAAGAGTAATTACGTATTAACTGGAGAAAGATTTGACAATTGAGATAAACCAGGAAAGAAAAGTTAAAATCCTCCTCCACCCCACAGGGAGGCACTGTGCACAGTGGGCCCAAGCGGAACCTGGGCCCAAAGATAGAATTTCCCTGGTGAAGGTTCCTTGAAGCTACACTTAGAACCTGGCCTCAGGCTGTTGCTGAGACCTTTGAGTCCATGGTACTAGCCTGCCCAGTGGTTGGGGGATGCCAGGTTCAATGCTACAGACAATGCAGTCATGATCCCATTTCCCCATCCCCTGCCCCAGGTGTTCAATGTAGACCCCAGAAGCTGGTGCAAGCTCCTTCCTTTGCCCCTACTTGATGAGGCCACCTTCAACTTTTGTCAGCACTTGTACGTGAGTTTTTTATCAATACGTGTATACCATCCTCGCCCAAGCCCCTGAAGCTCTCACAGGGTCTGAGCTTTGCAGTGCTTTGCATACAGCTTGGCACACAGTGGATTCTGAGTAAAGAAAAGTTTTGTGTCAGTGCAATCCTGTCTGGAGACCAGACCAGATTATTCCTGAAACCCAATGGGATCTAAAGAAAAAAAACTTTAAGAGTCTTTATTCTCTGGCCCTGAGACAAATTCTCTCTCTTTTTCACTGTGGTCTTCTTGGTTTCTACTTTTCCTAAAAAGTAAGCACTGGATATCTGTCTATCTATCTATCTATCTATCACCTATCTATCTATCTATCATCTATCTATCTATCTATCTAGACTCACAAGGAAGATGGTATTGCTCCTTTGGGACACCTGAGTGATGAGGTCAAACAGTATAATTTATTACAATGAATAGCTATTATGTTTCTGACCCAAGTTAGTGCTTCTTCCAATTTATCTCATTCAGTCTTCACACACGTGCTGAGATGACTGATATGATTATTCTTCCTTCTACAGGAAGGAAATTGACCTCAGAGAGGATCAAGACTTGTCCAAGAGGACTGTGCGGATCGTGAGTGAGGTTCACCAAATATTTTTAGTTGAGCTCCGTGGCACGTGGTAGGATTGTACTTCCTTTGGAATTTGCTTTAGCCAATGAAATGTGAGGGCCTCATCCTCTCCCATTGCCCAGGCAAGTGGTGGCATTTCAGGTGGTGGTGACTCCATCAGTCTTGGCTCTGGAGGGAGGATATCAGGGAGCAGAGCCTCCCACCAGCTTGGAGTGGACTTGTAGCGTGAGCAAGAGATGGGCCTCGTTGTAAGCCCCTGAGTCTCGGGGATGTTTGTTACCACAGCATAGCCCAGCAGCCCTTCCTGAAGCAAACATTTCCAAAGCCAGTGAGTTGGCAGAGCTGGAATTTCGATCTCAGTCTGTGTGACTCTAAAGCTATTGCTTTTCCTACTATCCCCATAGTTCCTGCCACCACGTTTTGGGGGCTGTCTGATGGTGAGATCTCAGAACTTCTGATATACTGATAATGTACACGTGGGAAAAGTCACCTCCCTTGCAAGCTCTAAGTTTTCCTGATTTCAGATGTGTCTGCTGCAAGCTCATTTTAGTAGGGAGGGCTGAGTGAGTGATAGGCAGTATAAAAATAACAATAATAAAGGAAGACAACTAAAGCGGGTGCTTCCTACACATCACCTGTTGGGCTGAGCGCTTTATGCCTTTACAACCACCCTCAGCAGTAGGGACTGTTATTTTCACATTTCACAAATGAAGAAAACTTGAGATCTAGAGGGGTTAAGTAACTTGTCCAAGTTGATACATCCCTGTAGTATGGGATGGCTTCCTAGGAGTCAAGGCAAAAATGGAAAGCAATGGGTTACACGCTTTTCATTATTGGTTGAAAGAAAGCGTGTTGGCATTTAGCACCAAGGAGAAATCTGACTTCCCCCAAGAAAATGAAGGTTTTTCTATGGATCATTTATAAGGCATACTGTGCAGTGCATGACTTTTTATAAAATAGTTTATTGTGAGATAACTTCAAAGTTATAGAAAATTTGCAAGAATAGAAGAAAGATCCCCCATATGCCCTTCACTCAGATTCACCCTTGTTAACATCTGCCTCATTTGCTTTATCGGTCTTTCCCTCCACACATATGACTATTCGTTTAGTTGTAACGTCTCTCCGGACCCTAATCTGAGTAGTTCCTTGGCCTTTCATTGACGTTTTCCTAGAGCAGATCATTTGTTTGTAGGGTCCCCCTCAATATAGGTTTGCCTGGCGTTTCTTTACATGTAGATCTGAGCTGCGCACGTTTGGCAGGAATATCACTGAAGCGATGTTGTGTCCTTCTCACTACATCATATCAGAAGGCACGTGATACCTGTGTGTCCCATTGTTGTGGAGGGTGAATTTGTCTTCTTGAATAAGGGCGTACCTGCCAACTTTCTTCTATGTCAAGGTGCTATTTTTCTTTTTGTAATAAGTAAGTGATTGTGGAAGGATACTTTGGGAGTATGAAGATATCCTATTAATCCTCAAACTTTCACATACTAGTTTTAGCATCAACGGATGTAACAGCTCCTTGACTACTAACTTGTCCCAAGAGTGGAGAGAGGAAGACTTTGGAAAACTGGGAGTCATTTCAAGTATCTGAGGGTAAGGAAAGCCTGTTACTCTTTGTTGGAATAAGTGACAGAAGGAAGGAGAGGTTCACGTCTAGAGAGTCAAACCGGCTCTTGTATTAATCTGCAAGGGCTGCTGTAACAAAATACCACAGACTGGGGCTCAAACAACATAAATTAATTTTCTCAGAGTTCTGGAGGCTGGAAGTCCAAGATCAAGGAGACCTCTCTCCTTGGCTTGTAGGTGGCCATCTTCTTGCTGTGTCCTCACGTGGCCTTTCCTCTGTGTGCACGCATCTCTTCTTCATCTTATAAGGACATCAGTCACATTGAATTAGGGACCCACCTTTTGACTTCATTTAACCTTAATTACCTTCGTAAAGGCCCTAGCTCTAAATACAGTCACACCGAGGGTTAGGGCTTCAACATATGAACTGTTGTGGTGGCGAGGTGCACAATTCGGACCATAGCACTTGGATAGGGGAAAAAATCAGGAGGACTAAAGAATGAGCTAGTGGTGTACAATTTCCTCTCCACCACCTCTGCCCCATGCACTCAGTGGGCTTGTTTATAACTGCCATGTGTGAGCAGTCCCCAGCAGGGCAGACCCTCACGTTCCTTTCTCCAGATGATATATCCGACCCACTGGCAACCCCATAGTGTACAAACCCCTACTGTCGCCTAATGCTGTTTACCTGAAGGTTCTTCCCTATCATTCTAGATTCAAGAATGGTCATGATCAAAGGACTTCCAAGGCACCCCATGAGGTATCTCCCAGGGAAGTGATGCCTTGATCTAGGGTCTGTGCCACACCTTGCTCCCTAGCCTGCTCGCACAAATGTGTCCAGCAGAGCCAACTGATAACTATAGCAATATTAAACCTATAGGAACCAATCCCTTAGGTCTCAGAATGTTTCTTTCTTTAAATCTGGCCCTTAGTTCTCTGCACACTTTGTCTATACCTTCTTGGCAAGAATGGTTCCATCTATAAAGAGGGTCTCCTCAGATCCAGCCACAAAGTCTTTTCTCTTTGTCAGAAAGACTCGCTTTCTCCAAGCTCTACTGTCAGAGAGCTCCTCAATGAAGTATGGTGCGGAGGGGCCTCCCCATCCTCTTAGCTCCTTGAGTCTAAAGGGCTCCCCAGTCCCTCAGTCCCGTTATTTTAGGGCTTAGCTTTCTTTCCCATGGCATCAGCTGCAGCCACCTCCGGCCATTTTCCCTGCTTCCAAATTCTGTTGTTCCTGCCTACAGTCCTTCACTGAGTCTGACGCAGGAGGCCTGAAGACCGCTCGGGAGCGGTCCCAAGTTCTCTCTCCCTCCCAGACCCTCCAGGGGGCTGCCAAGTGGGAGGAGATGGGGCTCAATTCTCCGCCTTCCTGCAACTCAGCAAACTGCAATTTATGAGTTTCAATCCACATGAAAGGGCCCCCAACTAAGTCTCTCTGGATTCATTTGGAATGTTGAATTAATTTGGAAAACAAGGGGAAAAAATCCTTGGTTTCAGCCCAGCAAGGGATCATGACATTTTACCAAGCCCTGTCACCCCTTTAAATTTTCTTCATCTCCTACTTGAGTACCTCCTTCCAGACCGACCACAGGTAAAGTGAGGATGGTAGCAAAATTCTGTCCTGTTGTGAGAGTCATAATTCACCCAAGAGAGGGTGCACACTGAGGAGTTCGGGCTGTCACGCATCTCTGCAGAGAGCAAGTGAGGCTTAAGGGAAAGGAAGCTCTAATGGGGGTATTCCCCATGTTAGAGAAGCATGATCCTTGAACTCTGAGGCCAAAAGACCTAGATTCAAATTTTGCCTCTGCAGGAAATACATTTCTTGATCGTTGCCTTTCCAAACAGCTAGGGGGAGGACAACAGAAGGGCCCCCCCCAAAAAAACTCATCCTGTATCAGTACATTACTCTCCTCCAACACGCTCACCTGAGTTCACTGTAATCTCGCTCCTTTCCTGGTGCAGTTGCCACTGGTCACCCCCCTTCCACTTTCTCCATCCTCAAATCCATTCTCCATGCAGCAGCCAGAGTGATCGTTCTAAGATATAAATCAGATCCCATCTCTGCTCGGCTAAGCCTTCCATTGCTTGTCGTCTCACTTGGATACAGCTCAGACTCCTCACTGGACCTACCAGGTAATAAAACCTGGTCCCTGCCTTCCCCTCCATGCCACCGCCTCTCCCTCTTCCCACACTCCACGTTCTCACTGCTCCTCAAATCTCCAGGATCCTCTGCCACTTGCTGTTCCCTCTGCATGGAACCTTCTTCCCCCTTCACCTGTCTGGTTCCTTCCGGTCATCCAGGTGTCAGCTCAAATGGCCCTCTCCGGAGAGGCCCGCACTGAACCATCAATTTAAAGAGATGCCGCTGACCCCAGCCTGTTCTATTTTCGTGGTCATTACCCATTGAAACCCTCCTCTCCATTTTGTTGCTGTTGTTTTGTCGATAGACTGCCTTCTCCACCGAAATGTCAGGTCCGTGAGCACAGGAACCCTTTTGGTCTTGTATCCCCAGTGGCTGGAAAGGTGCCTGGTCCATAGTAGTTGTTCAGCAAATGTTTGTTCAGTGAATGAATGATCAGAAGGGGGCGGGGGCAGGCAATGAGACCTCGTCATCATCATCTGTTGCTTCATCTAGAACATGGGGATAATAATAGTATCTTGCTCATGAGATTGTTTGAGGACTAGATTAGTTAATAGAATAAAGTGTTTAGAATAGCGCCTAGCGCATAGCAAGCACTCAGTAAGTGATAACTGCTAATATTGTTATTTTAATATTATCACGATTAGTGTTACCGATGTATTTCCTAACTCTCTGAAGATTTAGTGTCTCACAGGGTGCCACAGTATCCAGGGGTGCTTTCCTCTCTGAGGGATGTCCTCGAGTGCCCCCATGGTGGTGGGACGCCCCACTTCATCCCCTGCCCTTAAGGAGGCCCTGTAGAGAGTTGAAAAAATTGTGAGCTGTAGTCCAATGCGGTCTAGTAGAGGTCCCAGCTCTGCCGTTTAATTACCACGTGCTTTTGAACAACAAATGAGACCTCTCTGAGCCTCAGTCTCTTCAAAAAGGAGATACTAGGAATTCCCCATTGTTGGAAGGGTTAATGACATGAGCAGGTCCTCAGTAAAGTTCTGTCCCCATAGAGTCCAACTCTGCCCCTGCTGGAAAAGGCATGGACCAGGCCGTTCTGATCTCCCCGGGATGCCTGACACCTTGGCCCGCTGCCGCTCTCTGTGTAGGCTCCAGAACTTGCCATCTCCGAAGAAATCAAGAATTCCAGGGAAAGTGACCCTGGTCACGTTGTCAATGTCCAGCAGCCATCAGGATTTGGCAGGCCCTCCCCATCTCCTGAGTGGGGCTGGCTTCCTTCCTGCCGTCCCCACCTCTCCTGGCCCTGGTACAGATAGGAGGGGTGGGAACCACGTAATAAGGACTTGCAAATAGCTACTCGCCCATGGCAAGAGCTGGTTTATACTTCACTGTGGACCACCTGGCTGATATCAGTGGAGCGTGGAGGTTAAACTTCCTGAGTCTGAGCCAGGCATCAGGCTCAGATCCTAACACGACCATGTAGTTGTATGAGACCAGAGGGGTCCAGTCACATCGAATTCCATGTCAAGGGAACCTGGGAAGCAGGGGCAGCTGCATGTCTCCATAACTGGGGAGTAATGCTCCGGGGCTTGTGCGACCAAACTTCAGTTTCCTCATCTGTAAAATTAGTGTGTGGAGCGCTTAAACAAGACAACGTGTGGAAGAAGCTGGGCATCGTGGTGGCTCAATAAATAGCAACTGTGATGATTAGTTCTGTTTCTTTCCCTCTCTGGGTGTCCCTGGGATGTCTACCTTGTGTGAAAGTCCCGAGGGCTCCGGGAACAACTGTCCCCACTTTGGAGACTTGTTCCTGAGATCTTCCTGAGTAAAACACTCCAGTGTATCTTCCCAGTAGAAGATACCCAGGGTGGCTTCCAGATCTTTCTCTCTAGCTTCCATCCTTCAATTCTTCTGATTATATGGGGAAGAAAGTCTCTGTTGGTCTTAACACCTGGTGATGTTTGCTGCCCAGGGCGTCTGAGCAGCAGGGTTCCACCGGGGAGCAGCCGTGGTCAGGAGGAGAGGATGGTGTGATCCTGTGGAGGATGAAGTGCTATAATTTTCCCAACCTTGGCTCCCTGCCTGGTGACTGTCTCCCTCAGACCTATTTGAAAGGTGAAAAGAGGTGCCCTGTGACTGCCCCTCCCCAGTGTGGGTGAGGTGTCTCGGATGCGGCCACGTGAGGTGCGGAGTGAGCCCTCTGGCTCTGGAAATGAACCCATGAAAAATCTTGGAGTGGCATTCCCGCCTTTGGAGCCACTGGGACACCGCAGACCTCAGGCTGGGGGCAGTAGACAGCAGCCCACAGGGCTGGAGGCAGGAACCGGCTGTGGGAACACACAGAGCTGATGGGGTCAAACTGACTTTTTGGACACATTTCTGTGGGAAGGCGTCCTCAAGTGAGGAGCCAGCTCCCAGAGCAGAGTGGGACCTTTCATGTGGCTCCAGGGCTGACACTGGTCCCGTTTGCGGGACGTCGGGGCCCTGCCTGGGCGGAGAGTCAGAGGGTAGGACAGGAGGATGCCTGATGGGCATACCAGGGTGACCCAGGCCCAGGCCACGAGGAAAAAGCTCAATCCCCAACTTCTTTCTACTTCCAGCCCCATGGCATCTGCCTCACCTATGACTGGGACAGCAGCCTGTATCCGGGGTTCAAATCTCTTCTCTTCACCAGCTGTGTGACCTGGGCAAGCCATTTAACCTTCTGGACTTTCGTTTTCTCATCTGTAAGACAAGGATGAGTCAGAAATGAAGCCAACCAGTGGGAAAAAGTAGTGCTAGTGACTGATGGCGGCAATGTTCCAGGCACTTACAGGGGCTACTATTTCATTAAAATATATTATTTTATTGATACAGGTTGCCTATTTTATTATTTCATCGAATCAGAACAATCCTGAAAGGCAGGGATTATTAAGTCCATTTTACAGATGAGGAAACTGAGGCTGGGGCTTAAGGAACACCCAGAAGGTGAGGGGCACAGCCTGGATGTAAACCGGGGCTGTAGGCCTCCAAAGCCAGTGTTCTTTTCTCTACCTCAGAAACCACTCTGCTTCATGTTATTAATGGAAATACAGTTTGCGTTTTGTTAGTGAAGCTGATCACAAACGACTGGAGCAGACAGCATCCTCGTCGCCCTGTCCTTGGAGCCTCTGGCCATCCCTGTGTGGTAGATACAAATATCCTCATTTCATGGTGGGGAGGCTGAGGCTTATGAGACCAGAGAAGAAACCCAATGAGGAAAGGGAATGGACAGCAGGCCTCCCACTGATGGTGAGACATCCAGCTCACTCTTCTTCCCCTGGAGTCACGCCAAGCCTGGGAACCATGGTGGCTTTGGAGAATACCACCCGAAATTAGAGTGGCCGGGCAGGAGGGGGTCTGCCCCTCGGCCTCCCTGCAGGCCCCCCACATAGCTGGGGGATGAGTCGCACACTCCTGGGGACTCCCCTAATTGCCCACAAGACCTTACTGACCAGCCTCCCGGGGGCTTGATGGAGTCCAGGCCCGAGTGCAAGGAGCTGGGAAGTAAAGTGGTTGGAGCGGCTCAGAGGAGGTGAGGGAGGGTGGCCGTGTTGGTGCCACCTGCCCTGGGATCCCCAGGGTTCTGTCTGTCTGGGCAGGGATGGATCAGCTGAGGCTCAGGCCAGGCCAGTGCCCGGAGACCACGTGGTGGAACATGGGGCTGGGGAGACAGACAGAACTGGCCTTGAATTCCAGTCCTGCCACTTACCGGCTCAGAGACTTTGGCCAGCTGACGTCCCCTCGCTGAATCTCAGCTGCTGCTTCTGAGAAAAGAAGCAATAAAGGTACACCCTCCACAGGGGTGTCAGAGGACCCTATATGATAGTAAAGAGCGTAGTACATGGAAACACTCAATATGTGTTGGCTGGTATTGTTGTTATTATTATCACCCTTGATTTAATTTCCAGAACCTTCTGCCAGCTCAAAGCCACACACAGAAGGGCGGTGCCCAGGACTGCTTTGATTAGTCAGTGAGGTACGCAAGTCCATGTGGGGGGCCCTGAAGGTCTATTTTCACCAGCATCTGTTCCTATTTAGGGACCTGAAGGATTTCTGGTCTTCAGAGTGTCCCCTGTGGAGACACCATTGCCTGGCAAGGGGCTGTCTGTGGGCTTTTATCAGGGAAGCTTTTGTTGGGTGATCAAGGGATGGAGTGGGGGGGCTTCCAGGGGAGGCAGCTGGGATGGGGATGCTGGCTGGCGAGACTCCTTTCCTCTCTGGGCCTGAGTCCCTTTGGCCTGGCAGAATCTGGATGGACTGCCGCCCTCTAAGCGGTGGCGTTTTGGGACCTGGGATTCAAATGATCCAAGCTGTGTGGCCCTCTCCTTGGTGGGTCCATTGAAAGACACTATCTGGACACAGCCATCCTTGCTGCTGAGGTGCGGTGCCCTCCGAGTTGCTAGAGGACGGTGGGGCCGATTTACAGTGGGACTTGGGTGAAATGAGGCCCCTCTCTCGGCCTCAGTGTTCCCCTCCGAGAAGTGGGTAGAGGCTCCTTGGCTTCCTCTGCCTTCTTGGGGGAAGCTGAGGATGTGGAGGCTAAAGAGCGTGCCTGGGGGTACCCAGGATGAGCTTCTGGTTTGGCTGGGAGCCACGATGGATCTTCAGGGCTCCTGGGTGGGCAGCCTCGTCCACACAACTGAGGGTGGTCAGCACATGCCAGGCCTCCCCCTGAGCTCTGTGTCGCTGGTGGAGGCTCCCGCTCCCTGGAAAGGAGTGAATATTAATTAAAGTCATCAGAGCCTAAGTAAACTCACCACTGTCAATTTCCTCCCTCTGGTTCTTGCTGTCAGAATAAATTGGACGGCCATTACCTAATAGTCAGCCCTATTTTCCTAATATTTCTTGGACACTGAAGTGCTGATGGGAAAGAGGGAAGATGCGGCCCTTCTGAGCAGGGGAGAGGGGGAGCTGTGTGGGGCTGTGCTGTCCTGGCAGAGAGGCCTGCCTCAAGCTACTCTCTGGGGCTGTGGCCTCAGGAGGGGGCTCAGGGGACAGTCCCCAGGGGCCAGGGATTGGGTTCTGTCCACAAAGGTCTGATCCAAATGAGACCAAAGAGCCTCTGTTAGCTGATGTATAAAATGGAGATGCTGTGCTCTGGGCCCTGCCTAGCTCCCCAGAGTATACATAGGCTCCATCACACCAGGCTTAGTGTCATTCACCTCCAATCCCCAAGGCCTAGAACACACTGAAAGTGGGGACCCAATATATATTTTTTGAATTAACGTGCAATAAAATCAAGCATGGGATGGGTCCCCAAAAAGCCAAGGCAATCTTGAAAAAGAAGAACGAAATTGGAGGACTCACTCTTCCTGATTTCAAAACCTACTACAAAGCTATGGTAATCAAAACAGTGTAGCGTTGGCATAAAGACAGACATATAGACCAATGGAATAGAATAAAGAGCCCAGAAATCAATGCTCAAAGATACTGTCAAATTATTTTTGACAAGGGTGCAAGGCCATTCAATGGGAAAAGGACAGTCTTTGCAACGAGTGTGCTGGGAAAACAATATTCACACGCAAAAGAGGAAGTTGAACCCTTAGTTAATACCGTACACAAAAATTAACTCAAAATGGATTAAGGACCTAAAACATAAAACTCTTGTAAGAAATCACAGGACAAAATCTTCATGACATCGGATTTGGCAATGATTTATTGGACTTGACACCAAAGGCATAGGTAACAAAAGAAAAGATAGACAAATTTGACTTCATGAAAACTTAAAAATTTTGTGCATCATAAGACACCATCCGGGCTTCCCTGGTGGCGCAGTGGTTGAGAGTCCGCCTGCCGATGCAGGGGACGCAGGTTCGTGCCCCGGTCCGGGAGGATCCCGCGTGCCGCGGAGCGGCTGGGCCCGTGAGCCATGGCCGTTGAGCCTGCGCGTCTGGAGCCTGTGCTCCACAACGGGAGAGGCCACAGCAGTGAGAGGCCCGCGTACTGCCAAAAAGAAAAAAAAAAAAAAAAGGTTAAGAAAGTAAATTTTATGTTATGTGTATTCTAACACAATTTTTAAAAAATCAAGCAGAGGAAGTGGTTTGTAAACTATGAGACTAGGTATATCTTGGACATTGTTATATTTACTCCTGGCTTGGACCCTGAGAGATAAAATTGGGACCATCCCTCAGCTCGGGGTATATACGATGGGGAAGGGACACCTCCCAGGCAGCAGGAACACCTTAAGCAAAGAGGAGAAGCGGGAAAGGGGAAAGCCCACAGCGATGGAAGTTTGTATTTTTTCTTTCGAAACAGTATGTGGGTCTAGAGCAGACACAGTGTCACCCTAGTCCCTGATTTCAGCGACGCCACCCGGAAGGTCCCGCCTAGGTGGGACATGGACACCCCCCATGGCTGCATCTGGGAGGCTCAGCTGGCTGCTCTCTTTGAAGTCCCCATCGTTCCCAGAGCTTCACAGTATTACTTAATCCCCCCAAATACAAGCAGCTTTTAGTTTACAGGGACACAATCGTGGCCCTGGGGTCTGAGCTAGGAATCAAAGCAAACAGGCATCATTTACCATAAACAGGCAGTTCCCCAGTGGGTTCTGAGGCCCGGGGACAAGGAAACCCCGAGATCCTCGGGCATTCACAATAGAAGTCACCAGCACGCAGGGATGTCATCCAAGGCTCTGACCACGAGGTTCCCTCCCGCCCCGCCCCGCCCCCTCCTTCAGAGGAGCCTCGGAGGAGCTGGGCGGGGCCGTGGACAATGGGGGGTGGAGCCCACCGGCTAGACGGGGGGGAACAATGGGTCCCATCAATTTAGGAGACTCCACGGTTGTTCTAAATAAGGCCTGGAGGTTGGGGGTGGAAGTAAATCCCACTAGGGAAGAAGAGGCTCACATTCGTCTGTTGGGAGTGGGCTCTGGTCCTCTGAGCCCGCAGCAGCTCGCCACTGTCGTGCAGGGCAGGGGTGTGCTTGTAAGCGTCTGACAACCAGTTCTGGAGGGGGCAGCTATGCTTTGTGGCGTTTGCTGATTTCCATGGTGTACATACTCCCTCCAAAGCCAATTTCAAACACCCTGGGTGGTATCACAGATCGCAGAGCTGGGAAGAGGGGTGCAGACAGGGCACCGCTGTATAGGGCTTCCGCCGTGCACAGAGCATAGCTGTAAATAACCTCGTGGCCATTGATAATGGTACTACTAAGAAAGTACTAAGTGCTTAGGAAATAATGAGCTTTGGCTATTTATTACCTTTGTTTTTAATATAATTTATTTATTTAACTGTAGGTTTCTATTGTTCAGTTTTTAATAACGGCTCACGAAAGTCCTGAAAACATACCAGTGGGTCTCGTGAGCCGAAACAGGTTTGTATGGGTTGGTGTGGCTCCTGCACATCACCAAGGACAGGGAACCTGGGCCAGGCCCGTCACAACCTCCTCTCCAGCCTCTGAACAACGCTGAACAGCTCCTGTCCTTCTGGGAGGCAAGAGGGGCTGCCCCTGGGTGAGATCTGGACTCCAGTGGGGATGGGGGAGGGGGAAGAAGCCGGAGTTGCCACGACTTGCGCTCCAGCCCTGACACGCCTCGGCCTGGGCAGCCTTCTCCTCCCCCAGACTCCTGCTAAGGTGGGGCCCTGCCTGACTCCAGCCTCCTTCATGGGGTCTGGCTCCTTCTGCGAGCCCCCTCCCCTGCAGCAGGGTATCCGACCTGAGTCTTCCACTATCCCAGCCACTTAGCCGTGGGTAGTTCCCACAGGAGCGCGATTCCACAGCTTTATCACTGCGGGAAACCTCTTGATGCTGGGCTCCACGGATGCTTCTGGTACCCCAGTCTGCCCACACCACACCTTGCCTGCCTACTGCTAAAAGAACAACTCACTTTTATTGAGTCTTTACTGAGTGCCAGGCATTGGGCTACCACAGTGGGACCCTATGTGGGAGGAGCCACGCTTACCCCCATTTTTGCAGAGGGACAACCCCAGGCACTCAGAGTGAGGAAGTCACTTGCCCAAAGGCACACAAAGGCTATGTTACAAGCTGAAGCCTGTCACTGAAAGCAATTGTTTTAGTTATATTTCTTAAACATATTTAGTCCTCTTTTTTTGTTTGTTCGCATGCAGTTGATCTCGCCCAGGTTGTGTCTACAGAAACCTTGGCTGGTGGTAGAGTCCTGGATCAGGGGCAGGGAGCAGCTGTGAGGATGGGCAGACATACCAGGAACAGAAATTGGCATGTGGGCAAAAAAAAGGAAGGCATTTCGGTCTTTCTCCCTCTGCCTGCTCCCCACTTGGGACACGCTTCCCTACTGGGGAAGTGGGAGCGGTTCTTAAGAGACCTCGATCGGTGCTAGGTTTGAGGTCCCCCACTTCCCAGCTATATACCCTCGGGCAGGTCAGTTTGCCTGTCTGAGCCTCAGTTTCCTCATCTGTAGAAAGGGGAGAGCATAATAATGGGCAGTGAGGGTGGTGATGAGAGAGAGAGCAAAGCGCTCACTCGGCACAGTGATAGCAGATGCCTGTCCATCGTTATTTATTGTCATCAGATGACCTGGGCATTCGTCACCGTGGTCTGGCTTCACCCCTGCCCCGAGGCTCTGGTCCCTGTCACCGCCCCCTCGCTGGCACCACTAGCAGACTGCTTCTCTGGTCTTTTGACAACAAGATTCAAAGCCCCATCTGGGTGCATTCATTGATACTGTGAATGAAATTCTAGGGGGGCAGCGGCCTCCCTTCCCCTGCTCTGGGGCCGCCTGGTATTGACAGAATAAGTGCTCACATTTCCCCAGCTCTCCACGGGCTCCGGGCTCTGTGTTTGATCACTTCAAAAGGGTCTGACACAGACAATCCAGGTTCGGAGGCTGACAGGGGAAAGAGTGCAGAAGACCAAGCACTGGATGAGGCGCTCCCGGGGCCCAGCCAGGCCCGTGGAGCGGGCAAGCAGCTTACACTGGCCTGGGACGTCTGGAAATGGGTGAAGGGACCAGGAAACCAGCCTGGTCAGGTGCCAAGGAGGCCTGGGGGAGGGGGGTCTCTGGGGCTGCCCCGGGTCTCTCTCCACCCCTGCTGCCACCCGGCCCTCTGCCTGTGAGGCCACACCCTTCACCCACAAGGGCCAGAGCAGTGATGGGAACAGAGGCCATGAGCACTACTCTCTTCCCCCAACTTTGCCAAAGAGAGGCACCCTCACCACAGTTTTGCAAAGTCAAAGGCTGAGCTCCAGTCATCCTCACAACCGCCTTTGGGAGGTGAGTGAAAGGCCCACTTCACAGATGGAAAAGTAGAGGCCCAGAGAGGCCCACTGGCTGGGCCAGTGGTGGCTCAGCTGTGAACTATAGTCTCTCCTCTGGTTCTGGGTCTTCTGATTCACCAGTGCTCTTGCAACCTGGCCACCACGTTTCCCACGAAAGTGACTGGGTGTGTGGCACGAGGCAGAGGGTAGATAACTTTGTCATTCTTCTGTAGTGGCTGTGACCACCCCAAGTCCGGCAGATTTACAAGAACAGGCTTGTAAACTCAGCAACACCCCATAATCCTTTTTATGGGGTCTGCTGTGGTAACGGACATTCATCAGATCTCCCAGGCTAAGCGTGGTAGGCCCTGGGGGTGAGGGGCTGAGGGGAGCCAGGCCTGCCATCTACCAACCCCCTTGGTGGATCAATCATCCCAAGAGAGGAGCAGGGCCAACAGGTTTCTGTACATTGCCAGGATCCTCGGCCAGGGGGCGCTGTGCAGCCAGGGCTGGAGAGGAAGCTATAGAGGTAAACAATGGGTCAAAACACCTGGACACCTGCATTAGCAACATCTTTGCGTCCCTCCAGGGGCTCGGGTGGGCCAGGAAGAGGGGAAGCGTTGCCTAAATTCCAGTTTCCAGGCTCCTGTCCAAACCTCCTGATTTAGAATCTCTGAAGGTGGCCCAAGGAACGTGCATTTAATAAGAGCTCTTGATGCACTTTCACATCCACTATTTTAGGAAGAGGCAGCGAATAACGGCAGGGAAGTGCAAGGCAGATCAGATACTTGATTATTCATGTACTCACTCAACAAACATTTGTCCAGATCTGGCCCTGATCTTAGACAGGTGTGGCTTCCCTTTGCCTCCATGGGGATAGGGCCAGCCTCCACCCTCACCTCCACAGTGACCTTGGACCCTTCCCTCCCCTCTCTGGCCACTGTATCGTCCTCCGTCAAATGGGAGGAGTGTTTGTGGTCCCTTTCAGCTCTAACATTGTTAGATGTTTCAATCGGGGTGTAAATAATTAACCAGGATGTGCTTGTTATCAGTTAACATCTGGGCTATTAGGGGACTGAGGGTAGATCCCGGGGATACCCTGGACCTGGGGCTCCAGGCTAAGGGCCTTTCATGTCCCTTTTCCACCTGCCCACTCTCCCAAAGGGTGTGAGCTGTGCCCTCAAAGCCAGGGCAGACGAGCATGGCAGCGCCTCCCTCTGTCCACACGGAGCTTAGGAGGGCAAGCACTGGGGGTCTCTAAGGCCTTACATGGATGGATCCCTGACTTGATCATAATCTTGAGGCCCCCTAAACGGCAGCATTGCTTGTTGGGTCCTAGACTGGGTTCTGTTTAGTCAGATTTGGGTTTTAACAGGTTCCCAAATGATACGTCATACCTGAGTACTGTCTGTATCATTATTTACTTAATACAGTTCCTCGAATCCATTGATCTCTTTTTCTTTTTTACTTAAGGAAATGTATTTAAAAGGGAAATGTTATATCATTACTGTAAACGGAAAAGTAGAATCGATTGCATGAAGAGCGTAGAGCAATAAAAATTAACGCAAGGAAAACAAAACAAGGTAATTAAAACCTAGGCAGATCTGGAGTGTGGTGGTAGTTACAAGAATCTACCCCTGATAAAATGACATAAAACTATACACACACATTGTACCAATGTCGACTTCCTGGTTTTGATATTGTACTTTAGCTATGTAAGATGTAATCACTGGGGGGAACTGGGTGAAAGGTACACAAGACCTCTCTCAACCATCTTTGCAACTTCCTGTGAATCTATAATTATTTAAAAATAAAAAGTAAAAACAAAAACCACCCCCAAACCCTAAGCACATATGGATGCCTTCTTCTAGCTGAGGCTGGCTCTCTCTCCTTTTAAAGAGGGACCGGTGAGTGTTGGTGTCAGACATCCTAACCCCATCCAAGACTTCGTCCTTGACTAATCAGATTAGACAGGCATTCTGAAAAGAACCACACTTTCTCACTGTGGGAGTCAAAATCACTAAACACTACACCGTCTCACATGCCATGAGTGGTGTGTGTGTCTACTTTGGGCAGCACCATCCCTGGTTTTGCCTCTGCTGCCCTGCGTGGGATAGACAGCTCATAGCCCAGCTACGTGGCTGAGAGAGTGCCTGCTTATCGAGTATTACAGAGCTGCGGGCACCAGTCCCACCCAGTCAGTGCTCTTCACATTCAGGAACCCACAGACATGGGCCATGCTCTTGTCAGGCACCTCCCATGAGCTAGCACAGAGCATCTTGAGATCAGGATGCCTGGATCTTAGTTGCAGTTCTAATTGAAAAGTTACTATGTGGCCTTGGGCAAGTCCCTTCCCTTTTCTGGATCACTCTTTTTTTTATCTGTTAAATGGGATCTGGGGTTCCCCAACTAAGAATCATGAGAGGGCACCAAAGATTATAGAGCAGCTGTGTTCTGTGCATCGTTCCAAGGAGATGGTCTAGAGCTATGCTAGCCAATCTAAGGCAACCAATCATCCAAGTGTGCATAGGACCCAGGGGTTTTCCAGGACACGGGACCATCAGTGCTAAAATCAGGACAGTCCTGGGCAAACTGGGACGGTTGGTCACCGTAAACATGGCAGCCAGTAGCCACGTGTGGCCACCGAGCAGCTGAAATGTGGCTAGTCCAAATTAGATGGGCTGTAAATGTAAAACACTCTGCAGATGTTGAAGACTTAGTGTGAAAAAAGGATGTAAAATATCTCAGTAATTTTTAATTGATTCTATGTTGAAATGATAATATTTTGGATATACTTAGTTAAATAAAATATGTTATTAAAATTAAATTATTAAAATAAATCTTTCTTTTACTTTTTTAAATGTCGCTACTTAAAAATCGCATCCATAGCTCGCATGACATTTCCACTGGACAGCACTGCTCTAGAGCCTTCAGCAGATCCCCAAAGGGGTCTGGTCTGTGACTCACAAAGTGCTCCAGCCCTTCTTGATAGAAGATTCCAAGGTTCCTTCTAAGTTAATGATGGCACATTTTGCTTTTCTGGGTAGCTTCCTGGACCTTTTCTTGTGAAAGGCCCTTGTGTGAAGGCAGACACACACACACACGCACACACACACACACACACACACACACACACACACACACACACGCAAACGCACGCACGCGCACACACACTGGTACGGCCACCATCTACGCCTCCCCTTTCCTGATGGCCGCCCTGCCCTCATCCTTTCTTTGAAAGGCACTCCTGCGAGCTCAGTCTGCCTCCCCCTCTGCTCCATGTGATTTTCATTTGTCTAATTAAAGCTAATCTGATAAAGGCAGGAATGACAGAGATGCATAAAAGCTCCAGTGAGCACAGGTCATGGCCTGATCCAAAGAGGGGGCCTTTGTCTCTCCACCCCCAGGCAGCAGCCAGCTGGGCAATGGGTTACCCAGGGGAGCAGGCAGAGGGGCCAGGACCAGGGAGGGGGCTCTGCTGGGACGATCTGCGCTGACATCACTGTGCTGACCATTTGCAAACAACCAGAAAGAAGCTAAAGAAGGAGAAAATCACAGGAGAAAAGTCCTGTGAAAAACAGGGGTGCTCAGAAGTTAATTGTGTGCTGGGATCCTGGCTTCCTGTGCCTTCGTCTTTCCTTCTGGTCAGTGACAGCGTCTAGGGGAGAGGTGGTGGCTTAGTCACTGCTCTGGCCAAAGACAGGAGGGTCCAGTATGGATCACAAGTATCCTGTAAGCAGGGACACTGGGCTCCCCCAGAGCCTTGGGATCTCCCCACGTCCATCCCTCGAGCCCTCCTCCAAGAGCTCCCCACAAAGGCTCTTCTTCAAGAGCTGGGACCCCTGGAGCAGCCCCTCTCACCACTCAGGACATTGTGACACCCACCTACCCACTCTCTCACTCAAATTACTGGGAGTCCAGAGATGAACTAGACGGGGTCTGGAATATCTAAGGTTTTCTGTGTTTGCGGCAGCTCTTTGGTTTAAAATTCTCTACTTCCTCTTTGGTTGAGGGAGGTAGTCCAGTGGGGGAAAATCAAAGATGCTACTGATTAATGAATTAACCAAGCCAGAAGCATTTACCAAAGAGTTGTGGGTAACTGGGCCTCTGCTGGGAATTTTGATGGAGGCGAGAGAAGAAATAAAGGACGTCACACTTTCACTGGGGAGACTGCACTCACGTACAAGAACAGCCATGGGAGAAGATGGACACACTCTATTGCCAGGCTGAAGAGAGCCCAGCCAGGGCTCTCAGGGATGAGAGTGGGGAGACAGCCAAGGAGCCTCGGGCGTCAGGGCAGAAGAGCTAGAGGTGGGCATGAAATGAGGACAAGTCTAGTGGAAAGAGGACCACAGGGGCCCAGGAGGCCTGTGCTCTACTTAAGGGTTCTTTTTTTTTTTTTTTTTTTTTGGGTGGGGGGCGCCTTCTCTGGTTTTGTCCCCTGTATCGGCAGGCGGACTCTCAACCACTGCACCACCAGGGAAGTCCTACTTAAGGGTTCTTATACCAACCCTGGGAGCCTGGGCAACCCAGCTTGTTGCTCCTTGGGCCTCATCTTACTCATCTGTAAAATGAGTGTGCTGACTGGGTCGGCATCTTTACTGACCATAATATTCTAGGATTGGAAGCAGCAAAGAAGAGCAGGTGGGAATTCCAGGTGGGAAGAAGTGTTGGGGCACTTCTGGTAGGACTGAGACAGCTGTGAGTAGGGAGGACCCATGGCCAGTGGTCCCGGGAGGAGCAGCTCCCCAAAGCTGGGGAAAGTGACCCAGACCTTTGCTCATTCCGGTCTATCCCAGGGCAAGGAAGGCCCATGGCCTCGCTGGGGTCTCAAACAAGCAGCTGTATTGTGTATGCCCAGCTGGGGTGCGGGCCAGGGCGGGTGTCATGGGAACGGCCCCTCTGCTTCTGAGGAGAGAAGCAAGATATGGCCTCAGAGGCCTTGCCTGGCGCCTCTGTTCTTTGCTGACAAACTTTGGGCCACTTCCCCAGAGCCCCCTCCATCCTTCTCCATCATCTTCCCAAGGCAAGCAGAACCCTGAGAGTCAGAGCTGACCATGCAGGGGGCACGGGGAGGGGGGTTAGATCTGGATTCTAGAGAAGTGTTATAGGTGACTTCTGTCATTTTGGTTTCATCTGTATTGGAGCTTGATCCAGCTAGAGACCTTGTAACACCAGCATGGATTCAACCTATGAAAATCTTTCAGGAAGTTCACCCATGCAAATAATGGCAAGCTTTATCCCTTGTTTTGTTCTTTCACCAATCTGTAAGTGGCTGTGAAAGGCCGTTGTGCACCCAAAATTGCGCCATGAGGTTTGCAAAAGGCAACCGTGCATGGTTTGCTCTTTCAACATTGGAAGATATTCCATATGGATTGCACCCCAGATGTGGGTCTTCTATGCAAGGTGTCTGGAGCCATGTGGCTCCCTCCAACCACGGCCCTGCTTTGTCGTCTTTTTTTTTTTTTTTTTAAAGAACATGATGGGGGTAGGAGTTTACTAATTTATTTTATTTATTTGTGCTGTGTTGGGTCTTTGTTTCTGTGCGAGGGCTTTCTCTAGTTGTGGCAAGCGGGGGCCACTCTTCATCGCGGTGCGCGGGCCTCTCGCTATCGCGGCCTCTCTTGTTGCAGAACACAGGCTGCAGACGCGCAGGCTCAGTAGTTGTGGTTCACGGGCCTAGTTGCTTCGCGGCATGTGGGATCCTCCCAGACCAAGGCTTGAACACGTGTCCCCTGCATTAGCAGGCTGATTCTCAACCACGGTGCCACCAGGGAAGCCCTGCATTGTCTTCTTTATAAACGCATTGCTATCCAACATCTTATACCTTTACTTGTTTGTTTACTGTGTACTGCCATCCCAAGCACATGGCTCCATGAGGAACAGGACTGCGCCTATCCTGTTTACTGCTGTATCCCCGACCCCTAGATAAGGCCAGTCACCTGTAGGTGGTAAAGAAAATTTCGTTGAATAAATGAATGTGGAGACATGGGCGTGCTGCTTCCAAATGGGACAGTCTAGAACAGTAGGTGGGGGGATGTGAGTAAGCGGAGCTATTATTTGGGCTGGCATCACTCATCAGCCGGGGTCCCAGTGGGAAACAGGGGACAAACTTCGACAGGTAACTTGAGGCCAGTTTACTAAAGGGCTGTTTACAAAGACACAGCAGTGTTAAAGGCATGGAAAAGGGACAGAAACACAGGCCACAAGGAGCAAGGCGGGGTGGGTGCATTTACTGGAACCATAGCAAGGGTAGCCCGAGAGGAGCTGCGGCCTTTGGTTGAGGGGTTCTGCTGTTCCCTGGTGACACGTCAGGATGGGAGCTGGGGAATAAATGCCCAGCCTCGCCCTCCTATTCTTTCTCCCATTCTCCTCACAGGGCCACCTGTGGCTGAGCCCAGCCAGCAGCCAGAGGCCAGGGGAGTCTGACGATGCCATTCACACGGGAGATGGGGTCACGGGAGAGTCAGCCTCGTGGGGTGCAGACAGGGAGGAGAAGGGTGGAGCGGGGGTCTGGAGGGATAAGCAGAGGATGTCCAGCCCAGGTGGTGGAGGGGACCAGGGCTGTTCCTGGGACGCACTGCCACATAACAAATCTGCCCAAAACTCTGGCTAGAAACGACCGCCATTAGGTTAGTACCTTTCACAGTTTTTGTGGCTTTGTAGGGTAATTCCAGCTTGGGGCTTCTCACAGTTACAGACAGATGGTGGCCCCAGCTGGGGTGGTGAAGGGCTGGAGGAGCTGGGTGGGAGCAGGCATCTCTGTTTCTCCTAGAAATCTCTGGCCTCTCTGTGTGTTCTCTCCATGGGAGCTAGTTTGGGCTTCCCCATAGCATGGCAGCCTCACTGTGGTAGAAAGTCTGGCATGGAACTCAGGGCTTCAGCGTGAGCCTGCTTGGTGAACACAGCAGAAGCAGCACCACATTTATGACCCACCCCGGGTCAGAAAAGTGTCAGGAAGTGTTACTTCCACCATAGTCTAGTGGTCAACCAGTCTCGAAGATTGGCCAGATGCAAGGGGAGGGGCCATAGACTCCACCTCTTAATGGGAAAAATGTTGAAGAATTTGAAGACACGTTTTAAAAGGTTAGAGAATGTGGGCTTCCCTGGTGGTGCAGTGGTTAAGATGCAGGGGACACGGGTTCAAGCTCTGGTCCGGGAAGATCCCATATGCCATGGAGCAACTAAGCCCATGTGCCACAGCTACTGAGACCGCGCTCTAGAGCCCCCGAGCCACAACTACTGAGCCCGCGTGCCACAGCTACCGAAGCCCGCACACCTGGAGCCCGTGCTCCGCAGCAAGAGAAGCCACCCAATGAGAAGCCCGCGCAGCATAACGAAGAATAGCCCCCGCTCGCCACAACTAGAGAAAGCCCGCGCACAGCAACAAAAGCCCAACGCAGCCAAAAATAAAATAAACTTAAAGTAAAACAAAGTAAAAGGTTAGAGAATGTGGGGTCACTTGAGTTATAATTGAGTATTATTTGGGTGTTTGCCAAAGAAGTCTATGAAATGGTGCTTGGTGGAGACAGGGACAGGATGGAAACTTCCTACATTGTTAGGAAGCTGGAGCTTTTTTTTTTTTTTTTTTTTTGCGGTATGCAGGCCTCTCACTGTTGTGGCCTCTCCCGTTGCGGAGCACAGGCTCCGGACGCGCAGGCTCAGCGGCCATGGCTCACAGGCCCAGCCGCTCCGCAGCATGTGGCTTGTGGGATCTTCCCGGACCGGGGCACAAACCCATGTCCCCTGTATCGGCAGGCGAACTCTCAACCACTGCACCACCAGGGAAGCCCAAGCTGGAGCTTTTGAATTTCTCCTCTTTAGGAACTAAAGGACAGAAACTTGGAGAGGGAAAGTGACAAGTCAAAGTCAGGTGGGGCATCCAGGCTGGAGAAGCAGAACCCTTTCCTCGGTCTCTAGAGATTCTGTGCTCAGTGCAAAGGGAGGCTGGGTGGTGAGAGCAGAACCCAGCCCATAGGTCTCTAGGGCTGCTCATCCAAAGCTGGAGAACCAAAGGCCAGCTGCTTTTGGCTAAGATTCCTCCCACATTCCCCTCCCAGACTCCAGCAGCCTCCCTCCCTGGAAGGAAGGGGGAAGGAAGGGCAATTTGGAGACTATCAAAGCGAGTAGCTTTCACTTTCAGGGAGCAAGCTGAGGAAGATTGCTTCCAGGTGCCTCTCGGGGCCCCTCCCAGCCTGGCTGGGGCAGAGGGTGGGCCAGGAGGCAGGGGCAGCAGGCCTGGATGCTGGATGAACTGCTCCCCTGGCCCGGGATGCCTTTTTCCGGAGCTGTCAGGGCCGCCTGCTGCTTAGCCAGGTCTCAGCTCAAAGGCCCCCTCCTCTCGGAGGCCTTTCCTCACCCTCTAAACTGAATCAGCACCCCACCCCCGGGGCTTCCTAGAGGGGCAGCCCTGGAACCCGATTCAGAGGGCCCCACTCTGGCCTGACCCATGGGGTGAGAAGTCCATGGGCTGAGGTGGTGTGCCCACCTGGAGAACACATCCTCCCGTCTAGACGACTCTCAGGGTTCTGAGATCTCTGGAATTCCCTGTCCAAACATTCTGAGCCTGCTTCTAGGCGTGAGGACCTCTTCCCTGGTCCGTCCTGCAGAGACCAACTGTGCTGCTTGTGTGAGCACGTCCAGGCCCGAGGGGTGGCCCAACGGTGGCCGGGTTGTGTGTACAGTGTCTGTCGATGCTGGAGGAGATGGACAGAGTTTTTATGTGTCCGCACACACGCATGTGAGGGCCCTTAGGATCCGGAGCAGAGACAGGGTGGGGAGACGGAGGCTTGGGCTGGGATCTTCGTTAGGACTTATGCTGGGCCCACAAACACCAGGGGTGTTTCAGGCTTTCTATTTCAACACTGTTTTATTTATTCCTACTGCTTTCAACTGTCTGAAGTTTGTCACTCCTTTTCTTTTTTCCGCTCCCTTCTCCAACTGGAATACACACTCAGCAGGAGCTGGGACCTTGGGTTGCATGCTTGCTTGTGAATTGGGGTCCATCTGTCTCCTTGGCAAGAAGTGGACGTTAGTCTCTAAGAATGTCCCTGCAGGAAGGAAACTTGCAGAGTCTTAATGCCAAATCACCCAATTTTACAGATGTGCAAACTGAGGCCCAGGGAGGAGGAGGGACTTGCCCAAGGTTACCCAGGTAGTATGTGTCAAGACAGGCATGTCCCAGATGATGAGAATAACTCCTAAAACCAGGATGGTTATGTCAGCCAATTGACTGGGCAGCTCCACCCAGGCCCGACAGGTACCTGGACCTCCTCTAAGCAGGCAGCTCCCAAAGGGGAAATGTGTTAAAAATACAGATGCCCAGCCCCATTTGTCGTGATGCAGGATGTCTGCAGGGGCGCCAAGGTGTCTGTACTCCCAGCAAGCTCCACAGGGAGACTGGGGGATGCCCAGCGCTGGGAGGAAGGGCAACCCTGGGCTTCACAGCTGTTGGTGCCAGGAAGTCCTTCCAGAGTCCAATCCAGGTGCCCCCCACTGTCTTCACTCAGTCTTTTGTGGGGGACACGACACCTTCTGCTGAGGGTGCCTGTCCCCAAGCCCTTAGGTGAGCTAGGTGCCTGTGCCCAAGCTCTGGGTCACAGAAGGCCAGATGCCCCAGGAGGACAGCAAATGGACACGGTGAGACAGTGACATCTCTCTCATGCCACCTGGTCACCCACTGCCTCGGTGAAGCCCTCACCCCTCTATTTCCTTCTCCCCCACCTGTGGCCCCTGCACCCAGAGAGTACCGTGCAGGACAGAGAGGCAGGGGACAGTAGCCCCTTCCATCTCTTCCTTGCGTGTGAGCGGGAAAGTGTGTGGCCTGAGGTCAGGAGACCTGGGTTCTGGGCCCGGATCTGCTATGAGCATGTCACTAAAGTTTCTGCAACTTTAGATGGCAAATAGCGGCTTCTTCCCTCCCAAGGATGGTGTGATAGATGTGATTATGAAAGCAAAGCTTCCTTGAGAATCAAAACATGCTGCCTGTCATAGGGATGATGCTCCAATTTAGCAATTACTCCACTGAGCAAACACATCCATCTCAGCCGCCTGCTCTGAGCGGCCATCCCTCCTGCACGGACAAAAGTAAATACATGGATTTCGACTCGGAGTCAGATGAAGAGCATGGACAAGAAGAGGAAAAGGTGTTCAGAAGAGGAAGAAATGACGACAAAAATAAAAACAACTCAGATGCATGGAGTGCTTACCCTGTGCCGGGCACGGTTGTCAGTGTTTTCCAATCCCATGAATCAGGTACTATTAAATACCCATTTTATAGATAAGGAAGCTGAGGCACAAAGAGGCCACAGAACTAGTAGGTGGCAGAGCCAGGATTTGCACCCAGGACAAGCCCTGGTGAACAGGAGTAGCCGGGCAGGGACCCCCTCCCCGGGGTGGGGCTCAGAGGGGCCCTTGGGGGCTTTTGCTAAATGAGTGGGAGAAGCCAGATCTTTCTTGGCCCCTGAGGAAAGATAAGATTCCTTCAGGCGGATGGGATCCTCCAGGGTGCAATACGGCAAAGAGGAAGTGAGCACGCTGTCGATTCCCTAACTCCTCATGCCAGGCAGCTGCCGCGAGGGATTCTGGGATTCTCCCAGTCCACTGTGTCACTAAGCCTTGTCTAGCTGGAGGCTGGCATTGGTCTTTGGTCTCTGGCTTCCATACCCCACAATGGTCTGCCTGGTTTGACACGTAGTAGGTGACACAGAATACTTGCTGCCTGTGGTGGGATCGGTACCTGCTCTGTGGGGTAAAGGGTGCCCGGAAGGCCGGCACAGGGGCTCGCCGAAATCCTCATTGCTGCCTGGAAGACCGTCCTCCCTCCCTGCTGCCCTGGCCTCCTGCTGGCTTGCTTTACGCCCCCTCCCCGCTCCAGCATGGCCCTTCCATTCCCCTACTAAGATGTTCCCCCTCTGAGCCCAGTGGAGGTCAGAGGTAGGTAGGACGGGAATGGGGGACCCAGTCGAGAGACTGTTTCTTGGGCAGGTGGTGGTCGGCTCACCCTCGCCCCAGGTTCCCCAGCCCGCGTGGCCTTATCAAGACCTCATCTCCGATGCCTGCTCCTTTCAGATGCCACCTCCAACTTCCCCAGCAGAGACCACCACCTCTGCTGTTCAACACCCACATGGAGACTTCCCTGGCAGTCTGCTAGCTAAGACTCTGTGCTTCAAGTGCAGGGGTATGGGTTCGATCCCTGGTCAGAGAACTAAGATCCCACATGCTGTGCGGCCAAAAAAAAAAAAGAAAACAAAAAAACACCCACGTGGCCTAACTCACTCATTGGGCCACTGTAGGACTTGTTTTTGTGTTTTTTTGATTGTGGTAAATATATATAAACATTTACATATATACTACATACACGGTATATATGTTATATATGTAACATTTACCGTTTTATACCATCTTAATATGTATAGTTCAGCAGTGTTGAGTATACGCAGAATGTTGTGAAACGGATCTCCAGAACTTTGTCATCTTGCAAATCTGAAACCCTATACCCACTAAACAACAACTCTTCACTTCCCCCTCCCACCAGTCCCTGGCAACCACCGTTCTACTTTCTATCTCTTGAACTTGACTATTCTAGATACCTCACATAAACGGAATCATCCAGTATTTATCTTTTTGCGACTGGTTTATTTCATTCACGTAGTGTCCTCAAGGTTCATCCATGTTGTAGCATGTGTCAGGATTTGTTCCCTTTTTGAGGCTGAATAATATTCCACTGTATGCATATTCCCCATTTTGTTCATCTATTCATCTGTCAGTGGACACTTGGGTTCACTTGCTTCCACCTTTTGACTATTGTGAATAATGCTCTAGGACTTTGCTTTCTAGATAAATAAGACTGTGCCAATTATTCCTTTAGAACCAGGTACTTTATGTACTTTTCCAAGAGACTATCACTGTCTTCATTTAACAATGAAGGAAACAGGAGCTCCCACAGTTTACGTCAC
This sequence comes from Neophocaena asiaeorientalis asiaeorientalis, assembly GCF_003031525.2. NCBI lineage: Eukaryota > Metazoa > Chordata > Mammalia > Artiodactyla > Phocoenidae > Neophocaena > Neophocaena asiaeorientalis. The sequence continues at coordinate 15,293,078 of NW_020173674.1, read as the reverse complement.
CTGCTTCAAATCCCACAGCCAATAAGTGGCAGAGCCTGACTTTGAATTCATATTGATGCCAAACCTCACATTCATCTCCTGCTTCCTGCTGTCTCCTTTTCTCAAGGGTATTTGTCTTCATCTCTTATCTGCTGGAGAGATGTCCAGGCTGCATGTGCCCACCTCCAAGGTTAGGGGCTAGTGCTTGTACAGGACAATACAGCATGGCGGTTAAGATCGAGGCTTGAATCTAGACAGCCCAAGTTCAAGAGTTGGCTCCTCTCATTTATCAGCTGTGTGACTTTTGCCAAATTACTTATCCTCTCTGTGCCATGAATGATTAGTGATGCCTGCCATGGACTCAGGATGGGATCCAAATGTCTCATAGCTCTCTTGACAAAAGGAAAAGCTCACCTGAAACGACGCCCCACACCAGGCTCCTTCCAGATTCTTAGCCTTGGAAGCAAGAATGTTTCCTACAGAACTGCAAGCAGAGAGGCCCTGAGTGAGGATGGGGCAGGATTCACCCCAGGGGGATTTGGCTTCCATCAGAATGGGAGTGTCTTCCATGGCTCACAGTCTACTTACCCTGAGGCAGGGGGGTTGGTCCCCGGGCCCTGTGGCCAGCAGGTTCCAGGTGGGGGAGATTAGACTACATGGTGGCCCCCTCCCCAGCCTGTCCTTTGCACAGCCTGCATACATTACTGTTCCTTGAGCTGTAGCTGTGGCCTGCCACCTTTCTAATGTGCTTACAAGATCCCTCGTGGTTCCTTCCTCCCCAGAATTCCTGAGGCCCTCGGTTCTCTCTGCCTCTCCTCCTGGCCCCCCAGCTTGTCAGAGCAAGTCTTTAGCTGAGATCCCGGGAGAGGTGGCATGAGATCTCCAGCTTGGTGGTGCCCTGAACACAACCTCTGCTGACCCCAGGGCCTCAAAGTGGAAGGGGAGATGCGTTTGCTGGCTGTGGGGCAAGTGTGGGAGGGTTCAGGCACCACTCTGGGGGACAGGAAAGAGCAGTTAAAGTGACATCTGTGAGTGCCACTGTGGGTGACGAGGAGACTGATGGAGAATATGGGTGGGTGATGGCGTGAAGAAATGGAACTACCATGGTTATGGGTGAGATGGGAGGGGTGACAGTGTAGGTGGCCCTATAAATGTCACCATGAGTGATTGACAGAGCTGACCCATGGGAATCTGAGTGGATGACCTTGCACGTGGGTGATGGCGTCAGCGACACGTGATGGGAGACGAGGGAGCAGCTGAGAACGGGGGCTGGGGACGGGTGGGGGAGCGTCAGAGGGTGTGAGAGGGTGGCGGGCTGGCGGGCGCCGAGACTCCGGGCTGCTTGGAGCCACTGGTCAGGCCCCTGGGCTTGTCTCTTGGGGACATTGTCCATGCCGGAAAGAAAAGAACGAATGTGTTTTCTCTGCCTGTTGAAAATGATTCTGAGCGAAGGGGCTTTGCCTCCTGGCCGGCGTGAGCCTGACTCCGCTGTGTCAGAAGATGATCTTTCACAGATGCTGAAAAGTTAGGAAGTGTAATTACGGGGAAATTGCGCTCCGGCAAACGAGTACAAGCCAAGGGCTGCCAGGCCCCATTCCTCACCTGAGCCCCCTGATTGTGGCCGACAGCCCCACATCTGTATGTGCTTTGCAGCCAGGAGAGGAAAGAAAGGGGGAAGCAGAGCCGGTTCAGGGAGGAGAGGGGGGTGAGGGGACCTTCAGCTATCCTGCCCACTGCTCCCCCAGCTTCCTCGGGGAGAGCTGAGGGAAGGCGAGGTCTGGGGCGCATTCCTGGGCTCCCAGGGCCTTCTGGGACACCCTCACTCCTGGGGGTGATAGGAGGAGCTGGGGTTGGCTCCGGAGGAAGAGAAGGGAGGCTGAGGCTCTTTCCTTCCAACGTCCTCATTTCACTGGCAGGGAAACTGAGGCTGGTGACTCTGTGCCCAGGTCACGTGGTGAGTTAATGGTGCAAGCAGGATGTGACCCTCCACCTCTCGACCAGCCAGGGCTCTTCCCACCGCCCGACCCCCTCCCCCCCACCAGGAGGTGGGGGGCTGACAAGGGGCTGGCCTGGTGTGCAACAGGGACCCCCTGCCCTCCGCCTAGCCTCTCTACAGAGCCACCCAGCAGCCTCTGCATTCCTCAGATTCCTCTCTCTCATCTTCTCCCTTTGGTTCCTGAGCCTTGGCACCTCCCTGCTGAGGAAGCTGGGAAGGTCCCGGCAGGGGACCTCCAGCTCCTCCCTTGCTGTGGAGACCACTGCTCCATCCCACCCCCCACTGGCTCCTTGTGTTTCTCCCTCCAGCTCCTGGGATGGCCCCAGAGGGTCGGGCAGCCCCCCTTGTTCAACCCCTCTTGGATTAACTCAAGGGTACCTGGATGCCCACAGCTCCCTGCTCCTTGGCCGGTATATGGAGCTATTTTTTCCACTGGACACAGAGTTTGCTCCCCATCTCCATTGTTCTGGTAACAAGTGCCCTTCCCCCTAGCCTCAGAGGTGGGCACAGGCAGACTCTGACTGGACCAATCATCCCAGCATCCTCCTGGCCCTAGTGATTGGGTCAGGGGTGGCCATGTGACCCCCACAGGTAAAGTCACTAGGATCAGGACCTGGCTTCATTCCCACTGGAGCTGAAAGGTTGGGAAGCTGTAGATTTGGAGATTTTCTTTATCTGCAGGAGGCAAGAATGAGGCATACAGAGTCGGGGTGGGTGGGAGGGAGAAAACCATTATTAGCACTTTTGGACTCTGGATTCAGTCCTGTCCCCATCCCCACAGCCCCCAGTTATATTAGCCAATGATTCTATTCTATTCTATTCTATTCCATTCTGTTTTGCTTTCAGTACATGCAACTGGATTTCTGTCGCTTGCAATCAAAAGAGACCTGATTGAATAGCGGCCTCAGAGCTGGAGCTTGGGTGTCCTGGGAGGTGTTGATGGGTAAGTTGGTCGGACTGAGGAGGGTCCAGTGCCAGCGAGGATGGTAGCCACCTGCTGGCCGGGAGGGGCTTGGTGGGGGCAGTGTGCGTGGTAGAAATTTGCTAAGGAGGAAGTAGGCACAAAGGAACTTGAAACCCCAGCACAGAAGCAAACGGACGGCTTAAGTCCACCTGCAGCTCCTGCAAGAATGCTTGTCTGGGGGAGGGAGAAATACTCCACCCCCCAGGAAGAAAGGACATCTGATGGAAAGGGTCCTTCCAGGCAAAACTCAGACCGGAAGGAGTGTTTCTACTGCCCAGCCAGGAGTGGTCACCGGGACAGTGTAGCAGCTGTCAAGGACATCTCTGGACAGGGAAGGGAAGGGCTGAGAACACTCCAGAGAAGGTCAGAGCAGAGTGTAGCCCAGCGTCATAGCTGCCCAACCTGGAACCAAGCCAGAGCAAACCGGTATTAGCCCAAGTGTGGGAAACGCCACCGATGGAGAATGTGTCCTGGGCCCGAGCCCCCTTCCCTTAAGTCTGGGTTCTGAGGAACTGTAGTCAGAGATCTCTTGGCAGGTGGGACTCCAGTTCTCAGAAACGATGAACGATGTGAGATACAGGACGGGGGCCAGCAGGGCCTGAGCAGGACCGCATGGGTTTCTGGCTGCCATTGGCTAACTGTTCCCAAACCCCCAGTGAGGAGGGATTGGGATAACCTCGGCTCTGCAGTTCTTTACTCTCAAGGAGGCTGTTGAGAATCCTTCACGTCATTTGGCGGGGAAAATTCCATTCCCCGGACGGAGTGCGGTATGGGAGGAAGAATCAGAGTTTAGAGACAAACACAGATTTGAGTCTGAGCCCTGGATCTACCACTTTCTAGCTCAGAGACCTTGAGCAAGTTACTTAAGCCCTCTGAACCTCAGTTTTTTAATTTATGAAATGGGAATAATAATATCTCCCCCATGAGGTTGTTGTGGGATTAAATGAGATCACAGATCTAATGTGAATTAAATGAAGCAAAGGTATGTCAATGTGCCTGGTGCGTTCCAGGCACTCCCCAAACACTCTCCTTTCCCCTTATTTGCTGTGGTTTAAGCAAAGCCCTTGAGTTATGAGAACCACCTCAGGTATCGTTAAGGCAAGGTACTGAACTAGAGAAACGCTTACATCACTCCTTGGTACTCAGCTTCGGCTGATGGAGCAAGGAACTCCCCACCCCTTCCCACCACTTACCAAAAAGCATTCAAGGCAGAATTCTTCTTGGGAAAGCCAGGCTTACCAAAAAGGCACAGGACATGGCACCTTAAATGAAGTAAGATGGTCTCACTGAGTTTTGAGCTATTCAATGTCAATTATTAGCATCAGCAGGCTGTGGGGTGGTGAATTTTGTGGTGGCGAGAGCCTACCCTGCCTTGCTTCTCCCTGCTCCAGTTCCTCAAACACCTCAGCCCCAAGCATACCACACTCCTGTTCTGCAACCTTCAATGGCTCCCTCTTCCCCTGGAATTAAGTATAATTTCTTTGACCTGGCATTTGGTGATACCCACGGTCTGATCCCAACCTACCTTCTAGCCTTATCTCCTACTACTCTGCTTCTTCCTCCTTATCCTCTGGTCAAATTCAACTTCTCTTTTCCAATCGCACCCTGTGCTTTCCCGCCTCTATGCCTTTGCTCAGCCTGTGCCCACTGCCAGGTTTGCCCTTCTCCCCTCGGTCTGGGGAAATACGATTCCTTCTTCACAGCATCAGGCGAATCCCAGCTCCTTCCTGAAGTTCCTCTTTACCCTGAACTGGACGTGATTCTTTCCACCTCCGTTTCCCCCTGAATCTCATCTTGCGAACCTCAGCTTCAACACAAGCTCCTGTGAAAACATCCCTCCCCCAAGAAGGATTAATCTCTCCCACTCTGGGCCTGCAATGTGCTGTCCTCAGTATGTGCCTGGGATGAGCTGTTTAAGTTTTCTCTGCCGGCCACAGAGACTGGGATGCCTGGCCCTTGCCCATACATCTCTGTGCCCTCCCTGGGGATGGCAACATGCTCGACCTGTGTTTTCCAGAATGATGGTTCATGGCCTCAGGACTCTGGCTACTTCTATTCTCTGCCTGTATCTAACACACCTGGGAATAGTGTCCTGGGAGTAGCTACAAGCATAAGATCAAGTCCACCCCTCTGCTCCAGGTAACCAGGGGCCTTCATGTTCTGTTTCCCCTCCTTGCCGTCAAAACTCCTCTACCACCAAGTAGTTAGACCTTGGGTGAGTCACGACCCCCACCTGAGCACTGATTTCCTCCACGGGAAGATGGAGTTTGGCCAAAATCATCCTTAACATCTCCCTCAGCCTAACAATTCTCCCGCAGTCTCTCATGGAGGGAAACCAATGCATAATGACAGATATATAATTAATAATACTGTGTTATATACTTGAAAGTTGCTAAGAGACTAGACTGTAAACGTCTCACTACAGAAAAGAAATGGCAATTGTGATAGGATGGAGGTGTTGGCTAAGGCTATAGGGGTCATCATCTTGCAATATGTGAGTGTATCAAATCAACACGATGTCCACCTTAAACTTATACAATGTTATATGTCAATCATATCTCAAGAAAACTGGGAAAAATAATGGCAGATAAATGCTTCAGTGGTGGAATTCTCAGGACCTCGACAGACATTTGAAGCAGACGAGGTTAACCAGGTTGATGAGGGTGTAGACGACGTTGAGAAGATCTATTGGTATCATTTAGCAGGCATTGCTGTGTGCGAGGCACTTTGTATAAGCTATCTTGAATTCTCCCAATAAATCTTTGAGGGAATATTAAAACCCACTTTATAGATGAGGAAACTGAGGTTCAGAGAGGTGATGTGACTTTCGTTATTCCACCAGCAAGTGGCCAAGGCAGAACTTGGAGCCGGGCCCACTGGGCTCCCTCCCATACTCCTCTAGTACATTCCAGGCAGGCCCAAGTGGCCGGAGCAGGCCCCGCCTGCCTCCCCTCCCGCCCTCTGCGGCTGTTTCGCATCCTGCTGGATTCCTGAGGTGTCAGGCCTCATTAGAGCCCGCACCCCAGCGAGCGCAGAGAGGCAGTTGACAGGTATACAATCTGACCGCGACTCCCTTCACATTATCAAGCTGTCTTCAAGCAGGAACGTGCCGGGAAGCTGGACAGAGGCCCCTGGCTTGGCTGTATAATCTGAGGCACATTAAAAACATCTCTCAGACGCCTCCCCCTTGCTGCACGCTTGTTCTCACTCTCCCGGTTTCCCTTTTTCGCCATCCAACAAAAGCTGATGAAGTTAGCCAGCAATGTGGGCTCTCCAGCCCAAGCGGGGTCTTGTTGACTGAATGGCCACCCAGGAACGGCTGACATTCTTGGTGTTTGGCTGGCATCTGGGTGAGAGCGCCTGTGACATCGGGCCACATCCACCCGAGTTTTGACAGGGACCAGTAGCTCTGCCTCCCTCTCCAGCTCCGGGGAATGGGTGCAATTTTACCACAGCCATCAGTAGAAAGCCTGGACTAATACTAGCCATGAGTGGCATCGGATGAGTGCTTGATTTGGGGGCTGAATCTCTTTTTGTGCTTGGGGAGTTCCCCATCGCATGAGCCATGTTGGGGGAGGACAGCCAGCCTTCCACCAAGAACCCAAGAAAACCAGATCCTTGCTTTCCCAGGGACCCTTGCAACCAGGAAGTGGGCATGTGGCCAGAGCCAGCCAATCCGACGCTCCTGCCTCTCGTTGAATTCAGCCCAGGGGCAGGGGAGAGTCTGACCCCATACCCGCCACTGTCCTGGGGTGGCGAGGACACAGGCAGTAGGCGTCGGCTGCACAGAGCTGAGGGTGGTACACAGAAAACTTCACTGGGCGTAGCCTGGTTTGGGCTGTGGTTCTGGCTGTGCCAGTTCTGGGATTTTCTGACCCTAGATTTGCAGCCCTCCCGATGACTTTTCTGCTTCAAGAAGCACAAAGGCAACTCCTGTTGTTTCTAATTAAGGTTCTCTGGCTAGAACTCACGTGGTGGCTTCTTTAATTCTTACAACAACCCTTGAGATAGATGCACTGATTAACCTCATTTTACAGGTGAGGAAACTGAGGCACGGAGTGATTCACTAACACAAGGTGACACAGTAGGAAATGGCAGGACATGGATTCAAACCCAGGTCCGAGAGCCTGGGCTGTCAAACACTTCGAGAAAGAGCCTGGGGTAGGCTGAACAGTGGCCTACAAAGATGTTGGTTGTAATTAGGTTAAGGATCTTGAGATGAGGAGATCATCCTGGATTATCTGAGTGGGCCTATTGTAATTACAAGAGTCCTGTAAGGGAGAAAGATGTAAGGACAGAGCGGAAGTCAGAGAGGAGAGACGCCGCTACACTGCTGGTTTGAGGATGGAGGAAGGGGCCATGAGCTCGGGAATGTAGGCAGCCTCTGGAAACTGGCAAAGCCGAGGCAACAGATCCCTCCCCAGAAGGAAGCCGCCCTTCCAACACCTTGATTCTGGCCCGGTGAGACTGATTTGGGACTTCTGAACTCTAAAGCTGTAAGATAATACATTTATGTTGTTTTAAGACACTAAGTTTGTGGTCATTTTTTTATGGTAGCAGTAGGAAACTCCCCGGAGCTATAAAAAGGTTTACACCATTTGTAATTTTTGTTGAAGATAAGCTATTGACAGGATGGAGCTCCCCCATTGTACCCCCAGGGCCTATCACAGTGCCTGGCTCAGGGCGGCTGTTCAGTATATCTGTGTCACACAAAAGGACAAATAAACTCAGACACCATGATCCCTGTCCTGGAGAGAGATGAGGCCAGTCATAGGAGATCGTAGCTGTGGCCTTGGCCCCAAGACCAAGGAGGAGGCCCCGGAAGCCCAAGTGGGTCACACACACGGAGGCTGGGGCAGACCTGGACCCAGAGCTGATTGAGCCAGCCCCGTTACCGTTTGCTGCCAAACCCATGCCCTCAGTGGCTTCCCACTCCCAGGGTGAGGAACAGCCTCATTCCAAAAGCGCAGAAGCCAGAGGGCTCCGTCCTAGCCTGAAAGGCTGTGCTGTGCTTCCTGTTTGAGCTTGCTTGTAAAATCCCTCATTCAGGCCCTCCATGCAGGAGACAGGCCTGAGGAGGCAGGCTTGGCCTGAATCCGTACTTACCTCTTCCTATATCCCTTCCATGAACTCATGGTTGAAGGGGGTGTGCCTGGGAATGGCTGACACGAGGAACATCTTTTGTGGTCTCACTTCCTCTATCTTATTTCTGGGGAAATAGCATGGTCTTCAGGCATATGTTATAAAGTCCGGGTGGTCCTCCCATCTCTGTCACGCTCAGAAGCTCCAACGCCTAGAGCTGTGCCCTGGTGAACTCCTATTCATCCTTCAAAACTAAGCTGACTAAATGCTATATGGTATCCTGGATTGGATGCTGGATTGCAAAAACTGCTGAAATCCCAACAAAGACTGTAGTCTAGTTAATAGGATTGTACCAACATGCATCTCTTCATTTTGACAAATGTAGCGTGGTTATAGAAGATGTTAACATTAGGGGAAGCTGTGGGAAGAATATATGGGAACTCTCTGTACGACCTTTGCAACTTTTCTACAAATCTAAAATTATCCCCAAATAAAAAGTTTGTTAAAAAAAAAAAAAAAAAAGAAACAACTATCTTGGCCCAGGGATGGCCAGGAGTGGAAGCCCTCGTGGCCAGTTGGTATCCCTGCCACGTATGCCTGTGTGCCCTGTTCTTTTCCCTGTTGCGGCTTAGATCATCCCAAGATGTGGTGACCTTTCCCATTCAACTAGAAGCTCACGAGGGCAGAGGCTGTGTCTTATTGCACCTTCTGCAACGGTCAGGGAGCACTTACCACGTATTTTCCATGTGTTAACTCGTTTAGTCCTTACAGGACTTGGAGGCAGGTGCTGTCGTTACCCGCGTGTCACAGGTGAGCGTATTGAGGCACAGAGAAGTCAGATAACGACTAAAGTCACAAAGCTAGCGAATGGCAAGACCAGCACCGGGATTTGAATAGCTCCAGCAGTCTGCTTTCGGAAGTCACGTCCTGCGCCCTCTGCCACAGGAAGCCACGGGGCCTGGGGGCTCAGCAGACCTCGGGCGTCAGGTTAGCATCCCAGTTTGCCACTCACCAGCTGTGTGACCCTAGACAAGTGAATCAACCTCTCTGAGTTCAGTTTCCTCATCCATGAAATGAAGAGAAGAATCAAAACCGTTTCACCAGGAGTAAATGAGACACGCAGAGTGCTTAGCCTGGTGCCAGACACATAGCAACCGTGCTGATGATGGTAGGTAGTTAACTGTGGGGATGATGCTAAAGGTAGTAAGTGGTGAGCGTGATGATTGATAGAGTGAGTGTGATGATAGGGAGGATGATTCATGCTTGCTCACTGAGGGAACAATGCAGGAGCAAAAGGGGACTAGTATCAGCTTCTGGAAGGGTCCAGTCACGATGAACTGGGTGTCGGAGGAAAAGCATATGGCAGTAACAGGCAATGACCACCAATCCAGAGGCCGGAGAGGAGAGCGTGAGGGAGGAGGCCAGCTGCAAGGGAGCACAGCCAGCAGAAAGTGGCGGTAGAGAGAATGGGCCCAGCCCCAGACCAGATGCACAGTCCTCTGACTCTGCCAGAAGGTGGATGTTTCCACCACGGCCTCCTGTACTGCTCCGAGCCTGGGAAAAAGCAAGCAGATCAGGCCTAGGCCCCAGGCAGCCCTGCTGCTCTCCCTGCTGGAAAAGGCTTGTTGCACAATTACAGACGGGCTCTTGTCCCTGCCTGAGCAGGAACCTTTTGTCTGGCTGGGGGAGGAAGAGACAAGGGGACGCCGGAGAGGAGCTCCCGGATGCCACACGCTCTGAGCTCCTCCTACAGTGCCTGCCAGGGCCCAGGTGGGTGTGTGGGATGAGGAAGCCCTTGCCACCCAGCGAGCGAGGCTCCAGAGGCCTGGCACCAGAAGGAGAGGTGGCAGATGTCAGCACCGAGAAGAGCATTCTGAGACACAAGAATAGGCCAACCACAAAACAGGGAGGCGCTGTCTCTGAAACATCGCCTTCCTCCCTGGAGCAGAAGAGACCACATGTTGGGAGGCCACGAGGTTTCCTGGAACTGCTAGGAGCAGAGGCTGATCCCCAGTGGACCAGTTTCCCTTGCAGAGTCCCAGAGCCCTGGGCATGGGGTGGGCACCCTCACGGAAAGGGTCCATATCTGTGCTTGTCCATGTTCTGAAAGATATCCTCCCAGCCGCTGATGTCCCTGATGAGAAAGTGACGCTCCTGCAACCACCCAGCAGAAGATGGTCCACGCTTTTATTGTTTATGGGAGACCCTCCATGGAAAGTGTTGGCAGAGCCTGGATCCTGCTACGAACCACAGAAAACCTGTGCAGACTTCAGCTCTACCCCTGATCACAAACGCTTATGCGTTTAATTGCGTTAATTTTAAATAGCAGTTGAGTGCCTTTGTGCCAGGCCTTGTTCTAGGAACAGGGAGGTGGGGGATGGGTGGAATGGCAAACAAGACCAGCCCCAGAATTAACGTCTACAAGGGAGAAAAGGGACAGTGAACAAAAAAGAAAGCCAGCTGATTCTTTTGGATAGCGATGAATGGTGCAAAGACCCTAAGTGTGGTTAGGAGAGGGAGATGTCCAGGCCTGGGGGCACCGAGCAGCTGCTTCAGTCTGGTGGTCAGGGAGGCTTCTCGGAGGAGGTGATATCTGAGTGGATCCCTCGGAGGTGAGAAGCAGCTAACTGTGCAAAGATCCGTGTGAGGAGGGTTTCGAGCAGAAAAAGGATCAAACTGCAGAAGCCCCATCCAAGGAAGGAGCAAGCAGGGAAGGGCAGAGTGGCTGGAATGGAATGTGAACAGGGCAAGTGGCACAGATGGACTTGGTGGAAGAGCAGTGACTGGGGCGTGTAGATGCGGAGCCTTATAAGTCAGAGGAGGGAAACTGGACTCAATTCTACGGGAAATGGGAAGTCAGTAGAGAGCTGTAAACAGAGGTGTGGCGTGATCTGGCTGTTGTCAAAGCCCGCTCTAGCAGTGGGAGGAAAGTGGATTGTAGAGGGGCAGTGGAAGGAAGCAGGGAGACCTAGCAGGTCTATTTCAGTTGTAGGCAGAGAGGATGATGGCCCGGACTAGTGAGGGAGAGCAGTGGACAGAATGAGGCTATACAGTATTTTGGAAGGTTGAGCTGATGGGAGCTGCTGATGGAATAGATATAAGCGGTGGTAGAAAGTAGAGGATTAAGATTTGGCACTAGAGCTGATGGCTGGGTGACAGTGTCCGTTTGCTGCTGTGGGAAAGAACAGGTTTTGGGGTAGGGGTAGGGATCAAGAGAGTGCCACCTTCCACAGGAAGCTGGACATCGAGGGGTTTGGGCTGGACTCAGGTTTTCACGAGGTGTTTGGGAAGGTGGCTCAGGTCTACGGAGCTGCTGCAGGGTGTAGGGAGATTGTGGGTGGAATCAAATCTCAGTTAAAACACAGTGACTCCCCTTTAATCTATTTTGTAGATAAAAATGTTTTTTTACTGATTCAGGAAAAAAAAAAGACACCTTCATCACAAGGTTGTTCACAATAGCCGAAAGGTGGAAACAACCCAAGTGCCCATTAAAAATAGATGAATGGATAAAGAAAATGTGGCATGTAGACACAGTGGAATATTTTTCAGCCATAAAAAGGAATGAAACTATGACACTTGTTACAACACAGGTGAACCATAGAAACATTACAATAAGTGAAATAAGCCAGATACAGAAGGACAAACATTGTATGATTCCACTTACATGAAGTATCAAGAACAGGCAAACTTACAGAGACAGAAAGTTGAATAGATGTTACCAGGGGCTGGCGAGAGGTGAGAAGCGGGATTTATTAATTAATGGGTCCAGAGTTTTTGTTCAAGATGGTGAAGAAGATTTGGAAACAGATAGTGGTGATGGTTAACACCTGATCCTCTAGATACCTGGCTGCAGGTCCAGGCAGATCTGCATCCCCAAGAAGAGTGCCTCCAGGTGGAGCTTCACCCAAATTCACCTGTCTCCACCCACCCGCAGGATGTCCCCAGTCTGGTGTCCCACGTGGTCTTGTCTCAGTCAGCTCAGGCTGCCATAACAGAGCACCACAGCCTGGGTGGCTTAAACAACAGAAACATATATCTCACAGTTCTGGAGGCTGAGAAGTCCAAGATCAAGGGGCTGGTCAGTTTGATTCCTGATGAGAGCTGTCTTTTTGGCTTGCAGACCTTTTCATTGTATCTTCACATGGGAGAGAGAGAGAGAGAGAGAGAGAGAGAGAGAGAGAGAGAGAGAGAGAGATAACTCTCTGGTATCTCCTCCTGTAAAGACACTAATCCTATCGGATCAGGGCTCCACCATTATGACCTCATTTAGCCTTAATTACTTCCTTACAACAAATACAGCCACACTGGAAGTTAAGTCTCCAACATATGAATTATTAGGGTGAGGGGGTCACAAGGTAGTCCATAGCAAGTTTCAACCTCAGTGTGGCCTAATCCAATCTGCCCTCCTGCCCCCACATCAGCGTCTCCTGCTCATTTCTCTGTTCTACTGGTGGCAGCTCTGTGCTCCAAGTCATTGAGTGGTCCATCCTCCCTCTACCTGCCCGTGTGCCTGCTGTCACAGAGGTCTTCCCAAAACACCAAAGGGACCATATCATCCCTTCTATATCTCCACCATGTATGTTCAGACACCTTCAGTGGCTCCCCATTGCCAACCGGATAACATTTAAACCTTTCACCCTGGTATTCAAGGCCATCCCACAGAATGGTCCAAACCTGTCTTCCCAGTTACTCCCCTGTTCTCTTATCAACTGTTACACTTTTCCACTCCTATGTCTTTGCTCACCCCATCCCCTTTGCCTGCAATGCTCTACCACCTCCTACCTAGAGGGTTTACATCCTCCCAAGTCAAGTTCAAGCTTATCATCCTGCAAGATACCTTCTCTGACTATTCTAGCTGGAAGAGACATCTCCCTCCTTGAGCTCCTTTGTTTCTTGCATTAGTCAATGACACCTTTGATAAAAAGAAAAAAAAAAAAAAAACCCCAACAGAAACTCAGCTCTTACTAGCATCTTAAGGGGAAATTAATTGGCTCATGTATCTGGCAAGTCCAAGCTTGGAGAAAGTCCCAGAAATGAATATCAGGGCTCTTATGCCTTTCATCACTCAACCCTTCATTTCTCTAGGGCTGCCCTCACTCTTTCCTACTACAGATGTAGTACCTCCATGCAGTGGGGGGCAGAAAGACAATATGGTCATGGACAGTTGCAGGCTCCCACCATCCCAATTTAGTGGCTCTGCGTGAATGAGAGCATCTGCCTACAATCCTAAGGAATGATTCTGATTGGTCAGGTTTGGACCATGTGCCATCCCAGATCCGTCACTGAGACCAGGAGAATAAGGTGCAGTGATTGGTCTGGCAAAGGTCACATCACCACTTGGTGGGCCAGAAACATGGACTACTGTGATTGGCACCTTGCCAGTGATGGAGTAGGGGAAGGGCAGCTTCCCAAAGGGGTGTGTGGCAGATGAAAACAATGGTCCATCATACCACTTGTCTTTATTATGTAACTATTTGTAATCCCCTTTGCCTGTGTCTATGTGCATCTCACATGCCAGCTTTAAACTCCTTGGGGACAAGGGGATGGGTCTTATTTTTGTCTAAAGCCCCACACCTGGCATAGGATCTGACCCATACATTTTCAATAAATGCTACTAGCTGTGCATGGAGTTGTCCTCTTCCCCCTACGCTGACCTTTCAAATGGTCCTCGGTGGGGGAGAAGAGGCAGAGCTGAGTGTATCCTTCAGATGGTGTCACGTGGCTCCCTAGGAGTTCTGAACACCTTTCCAGGGGCCCCACTGGGAAGGACAGTGAGTCATCATGCTTCTGTGTGTTCCCATCCCTGCTTTTATCTGTTTCATATAAATTTAGATTTCTTACAGAAAATAATTGGCAGAAATAATTTTTATAATACTTATAAAAAAGTTTGAAAACCACTGTGCCGGGGAAGGGCATAGATGGACTCTGGATTCTTTGAACTGTTGCTCATCAAAGGATCCTGTGGTCAAATGAGCCTGGGAAACTTGATTCACTATAACCCCTTCTTGGTGAAAAATAATGCACATTAATATATCAAACTCTCTGAGAAGTCCTGCAGCAGAGAATATCTTCTTGGATTTGTTTAACTCACTGATTCCCAAGATGATTCAATCCTAAATTCTATTGTCTATGAGCACCAATTAACATCCTGAAGAACCAGTGTCCCATGGAACCCAGATTGGAAACTCCTGGGCTGGGGATCTCTAAGGCCCCTTCTGAGCCGGCTGTTCTTGGATCCCTGTGAGAAATGGCTGAAAGAGCTGGAGACAAAGAGACTAAATCTTATCTGAAAGATCTGTCACTGGAAGAGGTAGCTGGTCGTACGATGGGTCCCCCACAGGAAGCCTGCCTTAAAAACTGAGCTCTCCTTGGGCTTCCCTGGTGGTGCAGTGGTTGAGAGTCCGCCTGCCGATACAGGGGACATGGGTTTGTGCCCCGGTCCGGGAAGATCCCACATGCTGCGGAGCGGCTGGGCCCGTGAGCCATAGCCGCTGAGCCTGCGTGTCCAGAGCCTGTGCTCCGCAACGGGAAAGGCCACAACAGTGAGTAGGCTCGTGTACCGCAAAAAAAAAAAAAAAAAAAAGTCTGGGGAGGAAATGCAATACTAGGTCAAGAATGATTTTTCTCTAAATAGTGAGTTTGGAGTAATCAGTCTTTTTCTTTTTGAAAACTCTGTATTTCAGCTTTGCTATCATGAAAGTGCATTTTTTGAGTAATAAAAAAGTGTCCGAGGTGAGGCTGGATGCGCGTTTCATAAGGAGGTCGTACAGGCTGTCTGGCACGGGGTGGGTGGGAAGCCGGGAGCAGATGGCCATGGCGCCTTTCAGTTCCCAGATGAGACCTGTGGCTGCCTTTGTAGGGGGAGACATTTGTGGGTCAGCAGCTTCCTGCAGGCAGAGCCGGGAAGAGGCGGGAGGGTTTGGTTCTCTTCTGAGTCTGGAGCGTCGTCCCTGGCCCTCGTCGCTGCTGTCCCCACCACTCCATCCCCATCCCTGGGCACTGAACTCTCTGGCCATCCTTCCGCTTCCCCAGCCTCACCTGGGGGGATACAGGGCGTCACTAGTGTCACCTGCACAGCTCAGTGCCACCGCAGGCCACCACTGAGCCACCAGACACCACGTCAGGGCCTCCTGAGTCCAGGCCCCTGCCAAGACCCCGGGCAACGTCTGTCCGCTCCTAGGCTCCTCCAGGGAGTTTCCCCGGGGACCTCCACCCTGCCAGCCCGCCAGCCAGAGGAGGAGGGAGGGAAGACAGGGGCAGCACAGTTGTGGTTAGCCTAGGGGGAGGGGTGGAAAAAGGCCTCCCCACTGCCATTCCTGCGGGGTGGGGGCAGCGCTGTCCCCCAGGACAGGAGCCTGGCTTTGTTGTTGTTGTTTCCTAAAGAGAAGAAACGGCAGAGATGAGTTTCCAGACGCCAAGAAGGGGGAAGAATGTGAACCCCTGCTGGGATGACAAGGCCTCCGCCTCTGTGGTACCCAGACCCAGTGGAGGCCTGGGGGCCAGGGGACCGACTGTGCCAAACGCAGCCGGCTTCCCAGAGCCGTCACTCACTCTGGACCCAGAGGGAGGGTGGGGTGACCTTGGGTGACTATAGATCTCTTGTGCATACCTAAGTTCGGGCAAATCATGGTTGTCAAGGCACAGATCTGAGGATTCAGACTGTTCCAGAGTTTACACCAACCCAATGAGACAGCTATTAGTGTTATTCCTGTTTTACAAATGAGGAAACTGAGGCTCAGAGCAATAAAGTGACTTAATTGCCTAAAGCCACAGAATTGGGAAGTGGCAGAGCTTGGACTCAAGCCTGTGCCAAGCTTACGCTAAGACATATGCTCTCTCTGCCAGGACATTCTGTCTCCTAAGAAGGTAAAGAAGGTGTGGTCTAATTCTGGTTTGTACTCACACTCCCTTCCGGAGAGCCTTGCCACATCAAAGGCTCCCAATGCACGGTATGTAGACTTTGCTTCTTCCTAGCCTCCATCCCTGTTGGAAGGTGCCAAGAAGCCAGTTGTTGTCGATGTGCAGTGGGTGAAGGGCTAGAGCTTGGATGGAACTGGAGCTCTGCACTGGGGACTCCAGGCTGGATCTTTGCTCCAGGGCTGGCCAAGTCCAGAAGTCCACGTGGGCTGGAGCCTGGGTGGGGCCATTGCTTCAACCCACATTGTCCGGGGCAGCTCCAAATCCCCAACCCTGTGCTGCAGCTCTAGTCAGGGGCACCTGCCATCCCAGGCTCTGGAGGGTTTGTCATGGGCCTGGGTCTCTCTGCCCAAACTTAGCCCTGCTAAGCCAACCTGGTCCTCCTTCAGAGGTGCTTCTGGATGATGTCAGAGACAAGGGCCAGGCGTGGGACTGGGAGCCAGATAAGGGTGAGATGCTGAGTTTGGCCATCCCAAACTTGGGAAAACAAGTGGAATTCTAGAATTCTGGCTGAGTTACTGGACTAACCAGGAATTCAGATCAAATCCTTGGAAAGACATCAGCAACAACAGCCAAGTGAAAGAAAAATCTTTTAAATGGGATTTATAGAGCTATCCCATCTTTGCAAGTACATGCATTTCAATGGGTGTATATGTATAAATCTACATCTATTTCCATAAGAACCCAGAGATAGGTCAAACTTTACAGATTAAGAACATGGTCCTCCACAAGACTGCCCTCCCTTCAGACACAAGGGCTACCTGCACTTCAGACCAGCTGGCTACAGACTCTGAGATCCCCATGGACTCCCTCAGGTTCCATAATTCGCTAGAAAGACAGAACTCAAAAAAGCACTATAATTATGATTATTGTTTTATTATAGCAAAAAGGACACAAATTAGAAGATATGCATGGGGCTAAGTCTGGGAGGGTTCCAAACACAATGCTTCCATCACCCTCAGGACCGTGTTACCCTCCTGGCATCGATGTATGACCAAGAGTACTGCCAACCAGAAACTTCGCCAGAGCTTCAGAGTCAAGAGTTTTTAATGAGTCTTCATTGCACAGGTATGATTGGCTGATCTCCAGCCCTTTCCCTTCCCCAGATGTTGGGCTGATATCACGCAGCTCAAAGCCCTAACCCTCTAATCATAGGACTGGTCTTTCAGGCATGGCCAGCCCCTATCCTGAGACACCCTGTTAGTACGAACTCTTAGGTGTGGTCCCAGGAGCCCACCAGGAATAATAATGCACTCTTATTACCCAGCAAATTCCAAGGGCTTAGAGGTTGCATCCCAGAACTGAAGACAAAAACCCAGCCAAATGCTTTAGTACACAAAATGTCCATGGCATACAAAAAAGAATGGAAGGAGGCCCCTCAAAACGTGAATAGTGGTTCTGTCAGGGCGCAGAAGTTTGGGTTATGGCAGACACAGTGATATGTTCACCAGACCCAATTTCTCTTCTTCCTGACACACAGTTAGACTACATGTCCCAGCTTCCCTTGCAGTCAGAGGCAGCCATGTGACTGAATTCTGGCCAATGAAATGTGAGCAGAAAATAACCAAGCCTAACCCATAAAACCTGCTGCACAGTCTTTACTCTCTTTTTTCCCACCTACTGGCTAGAGACATAGAGCTCAGGGCCCTAGAGGATGATGGAGCCATAAGATATGAGGGTTCTGGGTACCAGAATCATCAAGAGAAAGGCCATGGATCAAATACTGTCATTGGACTTTTGCATGAGCAAAAACAATCTATTATTTTAAGCAACTGAGATTTGGAAGTTGTTTATTAACATCAGATGGCCTACTGTAATTAATGCATGGCAAATTTCTTCCCCCCACGCTTATGTTAATTTTCTTAACATGCTATAATAAAAACTTCCCATGCTTGTAAGACCAAAAGCAAACACCAAGGTTATTTTTTAATGACAACATACAAAAAATTAAATTAGATGGTTAGATTAGAGTAAGCCTGAATAATTTTTACATGTTTTTGAAGAAAAAATTAAATTTGTTGGCACAGGAAAAAATCTTTGCTCTTCTTGAATCCCTGAACCTGGAGGAGTTCCTCTCCTTTCTCAGTGACCCACCCAGCAGGCCTTGAAGTAGCTTTTTAACTTGAACACCCCCAGAGTTAAAATCATGGTTCCCCTACAGGACTTCTTCCCAGCCTGCCGCTTGGGTTGCATTCCAGGAGCTGCTTCTGCTCCTACCCAGTTCCCTTGGCCTGAGACTGAGGCCCAGGGATATGGAAGGGGACTCAGGCTAGGACCCCAGACTTCTCTCCGTTCACAGGGTTTCTCCCCAAGGTGGGTCCTTATAGAGAACAGTCTGGGCTCCATAAGGATATCTCATCAACCTCACTACCTTGACATTTTCACCAAGAAGGAGCTTTTTTTCCTTCGGCTGAATCTACTGTGGCTTCACAGAGTAACCAGACCCAGGTCACTCAGGGCTTGCCCAGGGCCTGGGGCCCCAAGAGTCTACTTCCTGAGGATATACTTCCAGTTCAATTCCAAAGTAACCCGCTGAGAACTTCCCTTTTCCCACTTTTCATCCATGAGGTGGTTGGTGCTGCATGGCATGCTTTTCATTATCAATAAATATAGGATTTATATTAGTCAGGGTTCTCCAGAGAAACAGAACCAGGAGAATGTGTGTTTACATATAATGTGTGTGTACACATATAATGTATAATGTGTATACATATAATGTGTATGTGTATATATGTGTGTGTGTATATATATGTGTGTGTATGTGTGTGTGCATACATATATATACACATATTTAGAGACATTTATTTTAAAGAATTGGCTCATGTGCTTACAGAGGCTGACCAGTCCAAAATCTGTAGGGTTGCTCAGCAGGCTAGAGACCCAAAGACTAGTCCTTGTTGCAGTTCAAATCCAAAGGCCATCTCCTGGCAGAATTTTCTCTTGCTCGGGGGATTCAGTCTTTTGTTCTATTCAGGACTTCAACTGTTTGGACAAGGCCCACCCACATTATGGAGGACAATCTGCTTTACTCAAAGTCCACTGATTTAAATGTTAATTTCATCTAAAAACACCCTCACAGAAACATCCAGAATAACATTTGACCAAATATCTGGTCATTATGGCCCACTGAAGTTGACACATACAATTAACCATCATGGGATCCTTGAAAACCCAGCCTTTAGGTCAGTTTTTCTTGAGAACTAAGACTTCATACTCCGGGAGCATCTCAGCTCATGGTAATCTAACGACACAGCTACCTGCTGAGTGCTACTAGCCCCTCACATCATCATCATCACCATCATCATCATCACTACCACCATCATCATCATCGTTATTATTCCCACTTGACCAAGCAGGTGCCCAAAATTCAGAGAGGCTCAGTGACTCGTCCAGGACTACATAGATGGGAAAGAGAGGAAACTGGATTTGAACTGAGATATTGGAACCAAACTCATACACTTTCCATCTTGCCAGGCTGTCTCTTTTCAAGCAAACACAAAAAAACATTTACAACAAGGCCTGGCACCACTCTGGGCATTGATAGGTATTCACCCATCAAATGCCTACCATAGTCCTACGACATCAGCACCTCTAATAGCCCCATTTAACAAATGAGGGGAAAAAAACAGGCACAGAGAGGCGGGCTAGCTGGCACCACAGCAGAGCTGAGATTTGATCCCGGAAGCCTGACCCCTGAGCCCATAGCTAACCACTGCCTCACACTGCCTCCCTCTCCACCCCACACCTACTTGTATTTTTAAAGGAGCTTCATAGGAAAGAAGAATCTAAAATTTATTAGGCTCCTGATCTTTGTGACCCTCTAAACTGAGCCTCTGAAACGTATGTGCCCTGTTGTAACCACGGCTGCCAGCCATCTGGGGCTCTGCCTTTTTTTGCCCTGTCACCTCCCCATCTCCGCCATCCACAGAGCCCACACACTGCCACTTCCGTGGACCAGTGTCTCCCACTCTGCTGATTTCCCACAGCTCCTTGCCCAGTTGGTTGGGGGTTACTAAGAGAGAGCATTTCCATAGAGCCAACTCTGGGCCAAGCGTAGGGCTAGATTTATCCACATGGACTCCAGGGCACCCTGGCAACCCTGTGAGGCAGGTACTGTATCATCCCCACTACACAGATGAGGCGACTGGGGCACAGAGCCGTCAGGTGACTTGGCCGAGGCTGTGCAGCTGCTAGGCGTGGCCCAATCCAGGTCTGACTGACGTGACAGCTAGAGCTGGCCCAGGGACTAGCCAGTCTTTTGGGAGACATGCACTGGGTCCCACGGCATACCTGACTTCAGCACGTGCTGGCAACCCAGATACGAGTGAGACGCAGGCCCTGCCCTTCTCTGGCTCACTGTCTAGCCAGGCGGCATAAAAATAGCCTCCCTCTCTAACGTGAAACCAGCTTTCCAGGACCCCACGTTGCAATCCCTGGCCAGCCTCCACCTTATAACTCTACAGCTAGGCCTCCCAGCCTCCAGCCTGCCGTCCAGTGCCAAGGTCTGGCCTCCACTGGAGGAGGTGGCATCTGGTTCTGCTTTGCTTGGGAAAACAGCTCCATTTACATATATTTGGACTGTGCAGCTTGCCTCCCCACTCAGCCTCGGCTTGGGCCTCAAAATGAAGCCTTCCTGTAAGGCACCGGAGACAGGTCTACCGGCTGGGAAAGGGGGAGGTCTCTGTTGAAGTCATCATTTTCCCTAATGGAAACTGCACTCCCAACCCCCCGACAGGGCAGGGCTGCTGGTGGTCTGGAGCCCCTGGTGGGCAGTATTTCCAGATAACTGGGCTGAGCTTGTGGGAGCTCACTGACTGCCTGTCACACTAAGACTCTGGACCCCTCCCCATAACACCACAACAAAAGGCCTTCGACTCCCCTTTCCCATAACATCCCTCCTAGGGTTCCCCCTCCTGCCCTCCTAGTTCTGGCAGCCATGTTGGCCCCCCCTGGAGCACTGTGGCCTGGAAAGCAGGTGACCTGGGAGCAAGGGTCTGGCCATATGGAGACCAGGATGGTTCTTCCACAGGGGAATGCCAGGTATTGCTGTGGCAGAGCTGCACCTCAGCCAGGAGTCTCCCCCGAGGACTCACAGGCAAAAGGCAAAGCCGTTCAAAGTTGCCAAGAGACACGATTCATTCACTTGCCAATTACTGAGTTCCCACTCGGTGTCAGCTCAAAGTTAAGACCTGGGGTTCCCCGGTGAACAAAAGCAGACACAGTCCCTTCATTCCTAGTGGGGAGGTGGTGAGAAATCACAGTGATGAATGAGAATTAAAACTAAGGGAAGGTGCTGAGGAGAAGAGGAGCTTGATTCTACGAGGCCTGACACAAAGAACCAGATGAGAGTCTGGGAAGACTTCCTGGAGGAAGTGAGGCTTGCCTTGTGTTCTGTCCTATCAGTAGGAGTTAACCAAGGGAGAGGGCAAAAGAATGAGGATCCCAGGTTTGGATGAGCAGGGAGTTTTTCAGGAAGTGAACATAAGTCCCGGTCAGCAGGAGGACAGAAATGAGCAGAAAGTCATAGGGGATGGGCTGAAATTCATGGAGGAGAGATGGGGGAGGCAGACCAGGCAGGGCCTTGACACTATGTTAAGAATCTGTATCCCCACACTTGAGGGACAATCCATGTCTTCACCTGGGTTTGTGTGCCTGTGGGGCAACTTGCCCAACGACAAGAGTGTCTAATGTCCATCCCTCACTGGAGGATTTTGACATCCATATAGATATTATTACTTATTTCTTTTTAAAGAAAAGCCAAATAATTTATCCAAGTGATTAAAAGTTGTTCAAAACTTTAAAAATGTTTCCACAATAATTTTTAAAAATTCTATTATAGTATCCACAGGGGATTGGTTCCAGGAGCCCCCTCTTATACTAAAATCCATGGATGTTCAAGTCCCTTATACAAAATGGCCTAATACAATGAAAGGATGGTCCCTCCATATCCACGCATGTGAAACCCACAAATACGGAGGGCTGACTATACATTTATTGAAAAAAATCTGAGTATAGGTGGACCTGCGCAGTTTGAGCCCATGTTGTTCAAGGGTCAGCTGTGTTTATAAAAGTTTAATTTTAAAGTCACTATTGAGTCTAACACTTAAGAGCAGGCAGGTGTGTCCTTTATGAGCTGAGGGTCACTTCCCCTCTCCAAAACTCTTTTCTCATTTGGAAAATGGCAAAGTATCTAGTTCACAGAACTACTGATAAATTAAGGAATGAATGTAAGCCAACAGCAGGCACTTTGCGTTCAATTAACTATTCATGAGTTTTAAATATCCTCCCACCCAAAACCTGTTCCATCCTCTGTCTTTCTCACTTTGAAAAACAGCCTCACACTGTATCCAGCAACGCTGAAGCCTCAAATCCAGGAGTCACCTTTATAGCACACTTCCTTTACCCCAAAGGCTGATCCACGGGCAGTAGGCGCCACATCCTCAATCTGCCCATGTTGGCCACGTCTTTGCATGTCCCCCGCCTTTCTCTCCTTCCAACTCTCTATCACGGCCCCCTCGCTCACTCTACTGCTTCTCAAGTGGCCTCCCGTTTGCCCCTGCCGCCCACGGTCCATTCTCCACACAGTGGCCGGAGTGACCCTCGGATCCCCACAGCTCTGAATCCTTCTTAACGTTCGGGTACAAGTTAAGTTGCAGCTCCTCAGCGAAGCCTCTCCTGACTACCTGTCTTAAGTCATTCCTCCCCACCCCTCACTTTCTATCCCTTTATCTTATCAACTTATCTACAGCACTTCCACCTATTTGAGATTATCTTAGTTATTTGCTTACTTGTTAGTGCCTAGAATGTAACTTCCTGGAGGGCAAGGACCCCTCAGTCTGGTTTATCACTCTATCCCCAGCACATAGTAAAAGCTTGGTAAGTATTTGTTAAGTGTAGGGATTAATAGCAATACTGTTCATATAAAATTAATTTGGAAATGCCTCAAATGTCACCTCCTCTCTGAAGCCATCTCTGATTTCTGGAGCATTTTGTGCCTATGTCTACTGGCCAGCTGACCTGGGGTTGAGCTGCTTTAAGGTAAGGTGGTCCAGGGCTGATGAGGGTTGCTGTAGGGTTTTTCTGAGAGAATAGCTCAGCCTTGTCGCCCTGGAGGCCTGGAACCCCCACCAAGCAACAGGCTGGCACAGGCAAGGAGACTTCATCCCCATCGTGCAACTGATGGGCCAGAGAAGAAGAGGTCAGGACCAAAAACTAGAAACAATTTTCGAAAGAGGGAGAAAACTTCAACCATCGACCACAATGTAATGAAATGAGAGAGCCACCCAGGGAAAATTTGCATTTTAAAAACTGAGATCTTCCAGGGCCCAGCCATACCAAATCAGCATCTGGTTTTTGCCATATAATTCATCTCCTCACCCAACACTTGGAGCCTCCCCAAATGGCTCTGCTTGTCTGGTCTGATATCCTGGGACTGCCTGGAAAGCTGGGAGTCCCTGACCGCCCCGGGGTGGCTGAGTCGAAGAAGATGCAAAAAAGAGAAGGCAAGCTCTGTGGTCAACCTGGATTTGGGTTTCAGAGGTTATTCTGGAGCTCTGAATAAAGAGCAGATTTCTACTGGGTTAACTCATGTTACTGCAGTGACTATCGGGCTCCAGAGTCATTGGATTCAAATCTTGGCTCTACAAACTATAAACTAAATGACTGTGGGAAAGTCACTCAGCCTTTCTGGGCCTCAGTTTCTTCACCTGTAAAATGGGTACCCACCTCAAAGGGAGATTAAACGAGAGAATTTATATAAATTGCTTAGAAGAGTATTTCACACACAGCTAGTGCTGCTTTGGTGTTTGCTTTTATTATTATCCTTTAACTACACAGACTGGCTTCCTATAACACAATATTAGAGTAAATCATGACAAAATTACAGTTCAAAAATTGAAGATTCATTCTACCTCATCACCAATTCAATAGGTAGAACTTCTGGATTCTTGTCTACTAACCTTGAAGTTTTCAGTCTTAACATAGATTAGAAGAAAGAAATCATACTTAGCATGATGGGCCATTTAGGGCTAAGACCCCACTCTGAGCCTCCAGCTTCTACCACCTCAGTGTTTTCCTAGAGAATAATCATTCTGAAGCATAGACCTGGAAAGTAAGAAGTTTATTTTCATCTCTCTGGAAAGGCCAAGATAATTAATGGAAAACAATGATAAACAATAAAAGCTTGGTATAATGTATAGTTACAAAATAAATATACAAAAGTCAGTAACCTTGTTATATAGCAACAATAATCAGTAGAGTGGAAATAAAGAATTCATTCACAAAAGCAGCAATACTAACAACAACAGATAGAATATTAGGAATATATTTGGTAAGGATTGGCAGGTTCATATGAAAAAACTATATATATGAAATATATATATATATAAACCCCAAAAGTATGGAAAGGAGGACTTGAGTAAATAGATATGTATCTTTTTCTTGTCTAGAAGGCCTCAAAATTATACAACCGTCAATTCTCCTAAAACACATTGAAAAATCCAACCCAATCTCAACCTAAATTCCAGTGCGGTTATCTTTGGAGCTTGAAAGCATGGAAGAATAAGTAGGAGAAAATAAATATCTGGGGCAAAAATGAGAAAAGATGGAAAAGTTGCACTAGCAGATATGAAAGTACTTTATAAAAATAGAATACTATAGATGCTGTGATATGGGATCAAAGATAAGGACATCAATAGGGTAGATTAGAAAGTGCAACTTAATATGAGAACTTAGTACACTAGGAGAGACACTTCTAATCAGAGGGGAGAAATATATTATTTAATAGATGAGGTAGGCAACTGGCTGGCCATTTGGAAAATAATAAAGACAGATGCATACTTCTCTCACCAGAATAAATTCCAGATGGAATAAAATTTAAATGTAAAAACCCAAACCATAAAAATATTAGAAAAAACGATGGAAGAATATTTTATAAGGAAAAGCCTTTATAAGTGGCAAATGAGACCCAGAGCCATAATGGAAAAAGATAGGCAGTTTGAGGTTTTACAGATTTTACAGTAAAACACATTGCAAATAAAGTTGAAAGACAAGCTTCGCTTGGGAAAAAAATATGACAGAGGTATGTTTACTATCTGTAAGATAGAAAGAGTTTCTACAAATCAATGAGTAAAAAAAGCAAAGAGCCTGAACAACATTCAGAAAGATGACCAACCTCTCTAACAATAAAAGAAATGAAAAATGAGAACAATGAAATATATTCTCCACCCCCCACAGCCCCCATTGACAGTTTTCAAAGATCAGATACTCAAAGTTGGCTAAGAGGTTCGGAAATAGGCATTTTCATACATTGCTGGTAGAAGTATAAATTGGTTCAAGCTTTCTGGAGAGAAATTTGGCCATATCAATCAACATTTTAAATGTGCAAAATACGGAGAATAAATCTCTGTCTTTCTGGTGGTTCTTACACATGTTTTCATGTGAGAAAAACTGTGCTGTAGTGGATGCTGTGGTAGTTCGCCCAGATCCTCCTTCAGCTACTAAGAGGGTGGGCAGCTGACAGCTGAGAACCACCCTCACTCCAGCCACCCCAGGGATTGCTCTCCGCTGAAAAGAAACATCTTGCCCAAGGTCATAGCCTGAATCCAATGACTGGTTAATGGAGGTGTATAAAGACTTAACCTTCTCAGCCCAACGTGGGGTAACTCTAGCTCCAGAACTCCCTGTGGGATTGGCTGGGGCTTTTGTTGCGTCTGCATTGCAACCTAACTCCTCCTTGTGCCCAAGAAATGCTTCCTTTGCTCCCTTGCCAATGTTGATGCTGAGAACATCTTCCAATAAACCTCCCGCAAGCAAATCTCTGTCTCAGAGTCTGATTCCCAGGAAACCTGACCTGTGCTGTTTGGCGCCATGAGTGGTCCAAGACGGCACATTTTAAAATGGGATTTTTGAGCTGGATTATCTGCTGCCCGGCTGGCAATAAGGGCCTCATCGCTGTTGGCACGTGGAGCACTGATCATCACTAGAGCACTGTAGCAATGAAATTATTAGTCTTTGACTAGTAGTGAACTGGGGTGGTTTGGAGTAGAAAGGAACAGGAGGTTTGGACAATGTAACAGGAGTGACAGGTATGGGGGAAATAGTAATTCTAAGGACAGTAGAATTGAATGACTGTTGCTAAGGGCAATAGATGTTTTGGAGATAGACAAGGAAAAGCTGAAGGAGTTTAGAATGGATTTGAGGACATGGGGTGGGGGGAGGGGGAAGCTGGGGTGAAGTGAGAGTAGCATCGACATATATACACTACTGAATGTAAACTAGTCAGCTAGCGAGAAGCAGCAGCATGGCACAGGGAGGTCAGCTCGGTGCTTTGTGTCCACCTAGAGGGGTGGGATAGGGAGGGTGGGAGGGAGACGCAAGAGGGAGGGGATATGGGGACATGTGTATGCATATGGCTGATTCACTTTGTTATACAACAGAAACTAACACAGTACTGTGAAGCAATTATACTCCAATAAAGATCTGTTAAAAGAAAAAGCTAATTGTTTTTCCTTCTCTGATTGCCATAGCTAGGGCTTCCAAAACTATGTTGGATAAAATTGGTGAGAGTGGACATCCTTGTGTTTTTCCTGATCTTAGAGGAAATGCTTTCAGCTTTTCACCATTGAGTATGATGTTAGCTGTAGGTTTGTCATACATGGTCTTTATTATGTTGAAGTATGTTCCCTCTATGCCCACTATCTGCAGAGTTTTTATCATAACTCGGTCTTGAATTTTGTCAAAAGCTTTTTCTGCATCTATTGAGATGCTCATATGGTTTTTATTCTTCAATTTGCTGATGTGGTGCATCACGCTGACTAATTTGTGGATATTGAAAAATCCTTGCATCCCTGGGGTAAATCCCACTTGATCATGGTGTGTGATCCTTTTAATCTATTGTTGGATTCGGATTGTTCGTATTTTGTTGAGGATTTTTGCGTCTATGTTCATCAATGATATTGGCCTGTAATTTCCTTTTTTTGTGATATCTTTGTCTGGTTTTTGTATCGGGGTGATGGTGACCTCATAGAATGAGTTTAGGAGTTTTCCTTCCTCTGCATTATTTTGGAACAGTTTCAGAAGGAGAGTTATTAGCTCTTCTCTAAATGTTTAATAGAATTCGCTTGTGAGGCCATCTGGTCATAGACTTTTGTTTGTTGGGAGTTTTTAAATCACAGTTTCAATTTCAGTACTTGTGATTGGTCTGTTCATATTTTCCATTTCTTCCTGGTTCAGTATTGGGAGATTGTACCTTTCTAAGAATTTGTTGATTTATTCCAGGTTGTCCATTTTATTGGCATACAGTTGCTTGTAGTATTCTCTTATGATCCTTTGTATTTCTGTGGTGTCTGTTGTAACTTCTTTTCCATTTCTAATTTTATTGATTTGAGTTCTTTCCATTTTTTTCTTGATGAGTCTGTTAAAGCTGTATCAACTTTGTTATCTTTTCAGAGAACCAGCTTTCAGTTTCATTGATCTTTGTTATTGTTTTCTTCATCTCTGTTTCATTTATTTCTGCTCTGATCACTATGATTTCTTTCCTTCTACTAACTTTAGGTTTTATTTGTTCTTCTTCCTCTAGTTGCTTTAGGTATAAGGTTAGGTTGTTTATTTGAGATTTTTCTTTTTTCCTGAGGTAAGATTGTTTTGCTATAAACTTCCCTCTTAGAACTGCTTTTGCTGCATCCCATAGGTTTTGGATCATTGTGCTTTCATTTTCATTTCCAGCAGTATTTATAATAGTGAAGACATGGAAGCAACCTGAATGTTCATCGACAGATGACTGGATAAAGATGTGCTACATATATACAATGGGATATTATTCAGCCATTAAAAAGAATGAAATAATGCCATTTGCAGCAACATGGATGGAACTAGAGACTGTCATACTGAGTGAAGTAAGTCAGAGAAAGACAAATATCATATGATATAGCTTATATGTGGAATCTAAAAAACAAAACATACAAGTGAACTTATTTACAAAACAGATTCACAGACAGAAAATGAGTTTATGGTTACTGGGGGGAAGGGTGGCGGGGAGGGATGTTTAGGGAGTTTGGGATTGACTTCTACTCTTTAGGGTAGAAGAGCTCCAGGAAAGGAGTTTCTATGAAAGGTCAGACCTTTAGGAAGGAGTAGGACCCTGAGATAAGAGCTGGGGACATCTGGACTGATACACTTGAAAATCTTCTGTCTCCAGATAACCTTGAATCTTCTGACCATTTCTTTTTTTTTTTTTTTTTTTTTTTTGCGGTATGCGGGCCTCTCACTGTTGTGGCCTCTCCCGTTGCGGAGCACAGGCTCCGGATGCGCAGGCTCAGCGGCCATGGCTCACGGGCCCAGCCGCTCCGTGTCACGTGGGATCTTCCCGGACCGGGGCACGAACCCGTGTCCCCTGCATCGGCAGGCGGACTCTCAACCACTGCGCCACCAGGGAAGCCCTCTTCTGACCATTTCTTGATGGCAATGCAGAGGCCTCTGACTTACAGGCAATATATGCCTCCCTCAGAATGTGCTCCTACCTGCCCTCCTGACCATCAGACGAATAATTAGGATTAATTCACAACATAACTCAGGCAGGGATATGCTGGACCTTCTAAGAGGGGAAAGGGACTATATTCTGAAGGAATAGAGCCAACCGGAGTTGGTTAAGAGAAAATGGCATCCTCGGGTTGGACGGGCGACCAACGAGGGTTTTTCTTAATCTATACAATTAAATTTAAGAATGAACAATCGGGAGTCTGAGAGCAGCCACCCAATAAAAAGCCATGATTCCTTGACCGGTTTCTGATCCTGAGTCAGTTTTCAGACTTAAACCCATTGGCTGAAGAAGAGGCTGGGTCTCCATGAGGAAGGAGCCTGCGATATCACGGCAAGTGTATATGATAAAGATTTCCCCAGCCCTTCCACCAAAGGGACTTATAGCCATTTACTTGGGTAACTGAACACTGGGGAAAGAGGTATTCCTAAACATTTTGAGGACTATTAGACACAGGGCATGAGTTGACTCTGATACTCAGGGACTCAAAGCATCATCGTGGGCCTTCTGTTGGAGTGAGTGCCTATGGGATCCAGCCCCAGCTTACAGTGGGTCCACTGGGTCTATGGTCTTACTCAGCTCATTTGCCTTGTCCCCAAATTGATCACTGTAATGTCTGCACTTAGAAGTTGGCAGAATACATTGGTTCCTTGGCATGTGAAGGAAGATCCAAGTGTCAGCTTTTGAAATTGGCCCCCTCATCCCAACCAAGATAGTAAATTAAAAAAATATTGTAGGGCTTCCCTGGTGGCACAGTGGTTGGGAGTCCGCCTGCCGATGCAAGGGACACGGGTTCGTGTCCCAGTCTGGGAGGATCCCACATGCCAAGGAGCGGCTGGGCCCGTGAGCCATGGTCGCTGGGCCTGCGCTTCCGGAGGCTGTGCTCCGCAACGGGAGAGGCCGCGACAGTGAGAGGCCCGCGTACCGCAAAAAAAAATAATAATAAAAAAAATATTGTACCCAGAGTTGGCGGAGGGTGTAGGGAAAATAGCAGCAATTAGTGGCACTCAAAAGTTCTAAAGGATGCATGGATGGCGGTCCCATCCTCTTTCCATTTAATTCAGTCTGGCCCCTATAAAAGCCAGACAGATCCTGAATGATGACCATAGACTACTGCAAACTTAACCAATTAGTAGCCCCTATTGCAGCTACTGTGGCAGCTGTGGTTTCTCTGCTAGAACAGATCAGTGTGGGCTCTAGGAAATGACCTGACCACTGATCTGGTGAATGTGTTATTTTCCATCTATCGGACAGGAGGGTCAGGAACAGTTTGCCTTCAGTTGGAAGGAGCAACAGTGTATCTTTACCGTCTTGCCTCTGGGGCTATGTTAATTATCTCACCCTCTGTCCTAATATAATCTGAAGGAACTGCACCATCTGAATAGCCTGCAGACCATCACATTAGTCTTCTAGGTTGATGACATCAAGTTAACAGGACTAGATGAACCATAAGTAGCAAATACATTGGAAGCCTTGGTATAACTCCTCCAGGGAGTGGGAGGTAGTCCTAGAAGATTTAGGAGCCGCTTTAGTGAAGTTAAGGGTCCAATCTGGTCCTGGTCTAGAGCATACCAGGACATTCCCTCTAAAGTAAAGGGCAATTTATTGCAATCTTCGGGTTCTAGAGGCAGAACATTTTACATGTGTTCCACCTATACATCGAAATACATGAGAAGCAGCCAGCTTTCAGTGGAGACCAGAGCAGGGTCTGTCTACAACAGACCCAGACTGTAGTGTAAGAAGTTCAGCTGCTTGGGCCATATGACCCAACAAATTCTATGGTACTGGAGCTCTCCAAGGTGGGAAAAAGTGCTATGTAGATTTTATGGCGAGCCCCAGTAGGAGACTCTCGGTGTAGACCTCTGAAGCTCTGGAGCAAGTTCATGCCATCTGCAGTGGAAAAATAGACATCGTTCAAAAACAGCTCCTGGAATGATACTGATACTGATAGAGTACCCAACCATGGACAGCAAGCCTCCAGGTAGCCAGAGTTGTCCATCATTAGCTGAGTCCAGACAGCACTGCAAAACCATAAGTTTGGCCCAACAGGACCAGAGGGTACAAATAAGTTGACAGGCAAATAACCCAAATCCCCACATCATCGGCCACTGTTCCACTCACCCCATGTCCATATGCAGGGTCCTTATAAATAGCTGATAGAGGAAGGGAAAAGTTCACAGATGACATTTAGAATGGATAAATAACAAGGTCCTACTGTAGAGCACAGGGAACTATATCCAATCTCCTGGGATAAACCATAAAGCAAAAGAATATTTAAAAAAAAAAGAATGTCTATATGTGTATAACTGAGTCACTTTGCTGTACAGCAGAGATTGGTACAGCACTGTAAACCAGCTCTACTTCAATTTAAAAAAACAGTTAAGGACTTCCTTGGTGGCTCAGTAGTTAAGAATCCGCCTGCCAATGCAGGGGACACAGGTTCGAGCTCTGGTCCGGGAAGATCCCACATGCCATGGAGCAACTAAGCCTGTGTGCCACAACTACTGAAGCCTGCACATGTAGAGCCCATGCTCCACAACAAGAGAAGCCACCGCAGTGAGAAGCCCACCCACTGCAACAAAGAGTAGCCCCCACCTGCCTCAACTAGAGAAAGCCCCGCTCGCCACAACTAGAGAAATCCCGGGCACAGCAGCGAGGACCCAGCACAGTCAAAAATAAATAAAAATAAAATAAATAAATTTATTTAAAAAAAAAAAACAGTTAAAAAAAATTCACAGATGGGTTAGTTTGACTTGTGGATGCAAGCAGTACCTGAAAAACAGTGATGGCGGGAGATTCTAGCTCTGGGTGGAGTTTTGGGCAGTGACCTGGTCATCCACTTAGTGTAGAAAGAGAATTGGCCTGAGGTTAGAATATGGACAGATTCATAGGCAGAGGTGAATGGCTTGATTGGCTGTTCAGGAAACTAGAAAGAGAAAATTTGGAGAAATGGGTGGATGGGTTTAAGGGAACAGGCATAAAATGTGAAGATTTTTCCATTGCATGTTAATGTCTGCAAGGGAGCGTCCACCTCAGAAGAGCCATTAACCAACTAAACAGACAGAATGACTCAGCCAGATGATGTCAGCCAAAGAGGTATCGGCCACCCCAGTGCCTGTACAACTGACACTGAATGGAGTAGGCATGGTGGCTGGGATGGAGGCTACACATGCGAGGGGTCCCAGGCCTCAAGGCTGATCTAGCTATTGCCACTGCTGGAACAGTTGGTGCCAGGAGTGGGACCAACGCTGAGCCCCCCACATGGCAGTTTCCCTTAAGGAAAACAAACAGCTTCTCAGTGGCAAGTGACTGTGTTGGATTCTGTCCACCCAGGAAGGAGCAGATTTATCTTGACTTAAAGTGACACATACTCAAGGTATGAGTTTGTCTTTTCTGTCCACAAGGCTTTAGCCCATACCTACCAGTATTCAAGGTGTAGCCAGGTGTTCGTCCACCCACCCAGTTAGTGCACAGTATTGCATTGGACCAAAGGATCCACGTTAGAACAAAGAAGGCACAACCCCCTTCCTCCGTCTTCGAAACACATCATTTCAATCTCGGCTTCCATCGTCACTTCTCCTCTCTGATCCTCTTGACTTCCTCTTATGTGATGCTTGTGATTATGCTGAGCCCACCTTGATAACCCAGGATCATCCGCCCCTCTCAAAATCCTAAAGTTAACCGCATCTTCAAATTCCCCTTTGCTATGTAAAATGACATATTCACAGTTGCGGGGGATTAAGATGTGGACCACTTGGGCGGGTGTGCATCGTACCGTCCACCACAAATGGTAATCCCAGCAGCCACACTGATAAGACGGCCAAGGACGAAACCCTACCTATAGTTCTTTCATACACTGCGGTTTGAAGTCTAGGGAGCTGGTCTGTCTGATCTTAGCTAGGACAGAGAGCAGAGCAAGGATGTTAATTTAGAGCCATAGAAAGGCTAATGGCTTGGTGAGAGCTGAGGGTTGGCAACGGCAGTGATGCTGAGCAGGGAGATTAGCCCAGGGTACTCTGCACAGGTGGTGATGGAGAGTGTGTAATGCAGAGCCTGAGAGGACAGCAGTGCTGTGTCGGTAAGACAGTGCCAACCGTCAGCCTTCAAGCCAGAGCTCGGAAATGCGAACCCAGCCACCTTGCCAGCACAATTAGAAAACAAGAGAAACCGCTGTTTCTGAGAGACAGCGCTGCAGCAAGGGGTCATCCCTCAGGGCCTCATTCCTCGGCTGGAAGATGAGGGTGATACTAAGGGTCCTCCCCTACGGAGCTGCCGTGAGCCTCCATGAATGATGGGTGTAAAAGGTATCACGTGGGACCAGGCACATAACCAGGGAGTGCTAGCCAGGCACAGAGCCAGCGGTGGTTGTCTGTCCACCAAGAATTATGCTCTCCTCCCAGAGTACAGAGTCATTACTGGCAAACAGCCGTCCAGCCGAGGACGACAGTTGCCGGTCCCCTCATCCGTGTGTGATCACATGACTGGTTCTGCTTGATGGACCGTGGATAGCGTGATGAGTTCCTTCAGGCTGGGCCCACAGAATCTCTACTGGTGGCCTCCACATCCTGCCTCTCATGTCTCTGGCTGAATGTTGATGCCCAGTATGACCTTTGAACCTAGGAGATGAAGATGGCATAGCCTCCATCAACCTGGGTCCCTGAGAACACGGGGCTAACACCTCCCTGGTATCCCACGGCCATTTAGACTTTACATGGATGAGAAATAAGCTTCTATTATGTTAAACCACTAAGATCTTGGGATTTACTCTATTTTTAGTATCAACTAACAACTGATCCAGTTGTCAATGATTACTTAGCCATTTGGTCATCCCGAATATCTAACCCAAGATTATAAAATTGACATGAGGCTCAGAGAAAAGCCTCAACAAATCTGGAAACAGCAGGATGGAGCAGTGCATCAGTTATAGCCCTTAGGTCCCATGACTGACCCTGTTCTGACAGTTTGAGACACACAGGCTCAATGTTGTACCTGGACTAAGTGAATATATCCATCATGACAGATCTAAATCATTAAGCACTTCCTATGTGCTGACTCTTCCCTTGCTTTATCCCCCTGAATCCTATTAAACCAAGTTTATGTCCATTTTACAGAGAAGGAGCCTCTGTAAAAACTGCACAGAGAAGTTCTGTGATTTGCTGAAGGCTGCACAGCTGGAAAGTAGGGGAGCTGGGATTCCAGGCCAGGGCTCCTGAAGCCAAGCCAGACTCACAGGTTCTGTGCTGGCTTTCCTTCCTGGGCTGGTGGGAGCTAAATGGATTGCCAGACTCATAAGGAGAGTTTTCGTTACAACAATGAACGATTGCCCAGGAGGTGGCTAAAGCCATCACATTAAGATGCTTAGAATCAGATTTGTATAATTAACAGGGAAGGTCCTGAAGAGAGGGCTCTAATTTATGATCCTGGAGCCAAGATGGCTACAAGGTTTGGGTTAGAAGACGTAGAAAGAGAGAGTGACGTGGCCTGTTTTCTCCTCTCACTTCGTCTGTCTGGCCAACATCATTAATGTTTCTGCTATTGGCTCTTTACCTCAAACAGAACAAAGCAAAACAAAATAAAGAATCTTTTTGAAAATTATATTTCAGATTCGGAGATTTATGTGTTCACAGTTAAAGAGTCTTATGGGAATTAGGGCAGGGGTGAACTCTCATTACAAATGTCAGTATCTTTGGGTTCTAAATGCCTGAAGAGCCATCTAAAGGAGTCTCGAGTCCATAAGCAAGCATCACTAACATGGCATATTAAGATCTGTATCTATTATCTGTTGCCACAGTAGTGCTGATTCACAAGCACAAAGCCTTGGATGCCTACAACAATAAACGTGTATTTGGCTCAAGCGTCTGTAGGGTTCCACTGATGGGGGTGGGCTTGGCTGACTTCAGCTGGATTTGCTCACGCTTCTGCTGCCAGCTGCAGGTTGTCTGGGCAGCTTTAACTCGGCTGAGTCTGTGCACATGCCTGGAGTTGGCTGGCTTCTGGCTGATCTAGGTTGGCCTCGTCTGAGATGACTGGGCTGACCCAGCTCTGCTGCATGTGTCACATCCTCCGGCAGGAATGCCCAGACCTATATGAAGGTGCTTCTTGAAGTACAGTTGACCCTTGAACAGCACGGGTTTGAACTGCGCAGGGTCCACTCATACACTAGTTTTTTCAATAACAAATACTATAGAACTAAAGATCCGTGGTTTGTTGAATCTGTGGATGTGGAACCGTGGATATGGAGGATCCACAGGTAGAAGGGACCTGTCTATACAAAGGGACAACCCTAAGTTATACTTGGATTTTCGACTGCAGAGAGGGTTGGTGCCTCTAAACCCCATGTTGTTCAAGGGTCAACCTTATAAGCTAACATTCCATTGTTTAAAGCCGGTCACATGTCCATGCCACAGTCAGAGAGGCATGACACTAAAAATGTACATAACAGAGAGTGAGGACCTGTGATGGGGTAAAGAATTAGGCAGAGGGTGGGGAGGAGGGGAGGGGGCAGAGGTATTAACACCATCTACCACAAAACTCATCATTTACTGTGTATTTACAATGAGCCATTTCCTGGGCCAGATCCTTTATATATGATCTTTAATACTCACAAGTATTATCATTCTGTCCCTGATTTAGAGCCTCAGAGAGGTGCAGTAACTTGCCCAGGGTCACACAGTTCGCAAACAGCAGAGCTGATATTAGAATTCCAGGCCTGCTTCTACAGTAGGTGACCTTTCCACATCAGCACATGGCTTGGATATAAATATTTTTATTACTAATTTTGAGGCTCTATCATACTATAAGTGCTTAAATTTCTACCTTAAGTAAAAGATCTATCTAGAATGTTTGAGCCTTTGTTGGTTTGTAAGGGTGAACATTTGAAGTATACAATTTTGATATAAAATAATTACTCTCAAACAGCAAGAATAATGGCGATAGTAATAATAACAGGAACTTACCATGCGACAAGCACTTACTTTTCATAATTACCTTATGATGTAGGTATCCTTTCTCCCTCTGCTTTACAGATGCTGGTAAGAGGCAGATCTAGGCTCTAAAACAGGCACGATGATGCCAGAGCATGATGGCTCCCTTCCTTGGTTATTAAGTCGAATTTCACGCATTTGGGAACCACTTTGGGGACAGTCAGATATGTCCCATGAGCCTCTCCCTCTCTGCCTTCACAGCTCCCTTTTATCTCATGTGATTGATCTTGGGCAGGGATGAACCAATCCCGGGTGGGGGTGGGAGGGTGTTGGGTGGAGGGGAAGTTTCCAAAGCCGCAGCCAGGAGATTGTGCTGGAAAGGGGGAGAGGGTCCTCCTCATGGAGAGAACGGGCGCTGGCCACGGGGACCTGGCTTCTTGGCGGTGTAGCCTCCAAGATGGATGGTCATGGCTTTCAGGGCTGGACAACCTCTTCTCAGGCCTTTGATGCTGAAAGAAGAACAAATGTGAGCCGCCTGGCCACAGCTGCCTCTCATTAGGGCCGGCTTCTTCCAGCCCAGGACAAGGTGGACCCGAGAGGTAAGCCGGGGCAAACGCCAGATGTGTCCGCCACAGCTGGCTGCAAAACCTTGCTCCTGACTTCTCGCCCCCAGACCTACTTCCCAGCCCCCACCCGACATCCCCCTGGCTCCTCAAGCCAGAATCTGAAGTCCAAGTGGGTCCTCCCGCCCACCACCACCACTTCCCCCACATACCTAATCCATCAGCAGATCCCATCAGCGCTGCTCTCAAAACGTGTCTTCTGTCTGACCGCTCTCTCCGCCTCCACTGACATCACCTGGTCCAGGCCACGTGTTCTACCTCTCCTGGACTTATTGCACTAGCCTCCTGGTATGGATTGAAAATTCAAAAAATTTATATGTTGAAGTCCTAGACCCCAAACCTCAGAATATGACCTTAGTGGGGAATAGGGTCCTTATAGACGTAATTTGTTATGATGAGGTCGTACTGGAGTAGGATGCGCCGCTAATCCAACATGACTGGTGTCCTCATAAAAAGGGGAAATTGGGACACAGGTGTGCACGCAGGGAGAATGCCACGTGAAGATGGAGGCCGAGATGAGGGTGATGCTTCTATAAGCTAAGGAATGCCAAAGATCGTCGGCAAACCATCAGAAGCTAGGGGAGGGGCACAAATAGATTCTCCCTTCCAGCCCTCAGAAGGAACCAACCCTGCCAACACATTGATCTCAGACTTCCAGCCTCCAGAATTGTGAGCCGGGACATTTCTGTAGTTTAAGCTGCCCAGCCAGTGGTTCTTTCTTGTGGCAGCCCTAGCAAATGAATACACCTCTGAACTGGAGTCTCTGCTTTCTCTCTTGCTTCTTTCCCCAGCCCACATGCACATTATACTCCACAGAAAGTGGATATTTTAGAATTCTAACTGGGACCATGTAATTCTCTTGCACTCGCCATGGCCTGCAAGGCCCTGGGAGACCTGGTCGTGCCGAGTTCTCCAATGTCCCCTCTTCCTTTTTCCCCCAGGGCCACTACACACCATTCACACCAGCCTCCGTATCAGTCTTTTTTGTTTTTTGCTTTTTTGGCCGTGCCGCACAGCTTGCGGGATCTTAGTTCCCCGACCAGGGATCAAACCTTGGGCCCTGGCAGCGAGAGCGCCAAGTCCTAACCACTGGACTACCAGGGAATTCCCCCTCCATGTCAGTCTTGAACATGTCAAGCTCCTTCCAGCTAAGGGTCTTTGCACTTGCTGTACCCTCTCCTCTCTTCCGAGTCTTTGCATGGTCACATTGTCTAGAGAGCCAGGGAAATATGAATACCAGTGACATCCCTGGGACAGGGAGGAGGATGCCAC
The DNA here is from genome assembly GCF_003031525.2 of Neophocaena asiaeorientalis asiaeorientalis. Lineage (NCBI taxonomy): Eukaryota > Metazoa > Chordata > Mammalia > Artiodactyla > Phocoenidae > Neophocaena > Neophocaena asiaeorientalis. The sequence continues at coordinate 15,255,787 of NW_020173674.1, read as the reverse complement.
TGGAGAAAGGGGAGGGGAGGGAAGGATGCTGATGGAAGGGTGAGGGGCCTGTGCCTAGCTCACAGCCTCTGAGAGGAGAGGTTTGTTTGCCAGGGATTTTCACGTTTTGAGGTAAAGACCCAGATTCTTACCCCCAATTCTTCTCTAGGGACTTGTGTAGCCTCAGATGAGTCTCTGGGACAGTGATGCGGGCCTCAGTTTACCCGTCTGTAAAATGGATCTGTACATGACCTCATTCAGTTCTCTTGACAACAGTATAAGGTAGGTGTCGTCTCAACAATAGGTGCTATTAGTGTCTTTATTTGTTAGGGGGGAAACTTAGGTTGGGGTTGATGAAGTCACTTGCCCAGATCACCCAGCATGAGGAATGGCAGAGCAGGGATTTAAACCCAGGTCTCTCTGGCTCCAGAATTCACATCCTTGGCCACTGAGCTATAGTGCCTCCAAGAAGCTGGGCCCAGGACTGTCCACATCTGCAAAACGGGCAGGTGTCTGTGGAGGTGGGGTTACAAGGCACTGGGTGAATTCATCCAGTATGATTCCATGGAGCCTTTCTGAAATGAGAAGTCCATCTAGATATAAAGCCAGATGAAAAGCTCCCCACAAGCACACATGCAATAGATACTGTATACACCCTGTGTGCCCTCTGCTCTGTGGCTTAAGCAGGCGAGAAATCCCCATACCCACAGGCCACACTCTGTGGACTCTCCCCGCATAGTCAGCGGACGCTGATCTTGGGGAGAGGGAGAAACAGCTGGGGTAACCGCTGAGACTTTGTCAAGATGGAGATGTTTGCAATGGACATGGGGCCCCATGTTTTCAACTTTATACCAGCTCTGAGTTTAAAAACGAGCAATATAGGGGCTTCCCTGGTGGCGCAGTGGTTGAGAGTCCGCCTGCCAATGCAGGGGTCCGCTAAAAAAAAAAAAAAAAAACAAGCAATATATGCAAGATTACAAAATCAATATTCTTGGAGCAAAGTTTGAAGCTACTGTAAACAAACGACTTTTAAACATTCCTAATGCAGATTGCATATTATCCATGGGAAGTCCCCCAATACAGCTTACCTGCCACCTGAAAAGAGCAGCTACTGCCCGATATCCTGCCTGTGGAGGGTGCCAGCCTCTGGGTTAAGACCCTCACATACAGTCCCATGTAGCCCTCAAACAATCTTCTGATGTGGATAGCAGCCTCCCTGTACCCATTTTACAGAAAAGGGAACTGGACTTCAGTGATGGCGGCCCTCATGCTGGGATCACGGCAGGCTGATGAGCGACGCATAATTCATATGCTTTTCTACAACTTTCTTAACCCTTTGACACTCCCCACCTCTCACCTCTGTGTACTGTACCTTTTAGCTTTAGCCTTTAGATGTGGTCCCCAGGGAGGTGTCACAAGCAACTGGGAAAGGCCAAAGTTTCCAACATTCTATAATTTAGATAAAAAGCTAAGCAATTTGGGAAGAGGGTTTGTTTCAGGAACGGCAGCGTTTGGGGAAGGTAGCCGGAGGCTTTGTGTTGGAATGGGGACTCTACCAGCGCTGGGGCACAATCCGGAGAAGGTGGGAAGAACAGCCCCTGTTACGCTGGGAGATGGGCAGGCGCAAGGAGGTGGTGCCTTGCGGCCCAGGGGGTTGTCCAGGCAAGCCTGGAGCACAGTCCTTCATCCCACAAGAAGTGACAATGACCGCACGAGGGGACTGTGCCAGTGTCCCCCAAGCAAGCAGGGCTTGGAGAGAGAGTGGCTCCACAGTGTGGCAAGCGCCTCTGGGTGGGTGTCCAGGGACACCTCCCCACGGCTTCTGTGGGACTCAAGTTGGCTAAATGACAGAAAGGCAGGGGCCAAAAGCGGAGGAGAACCCCGAGCCCTGGGGAGCTGGCAAGGAGAGGCCCAACGGAGCCTGATCTGCCTCCACGGGCACCAGCCTGAGGGGCCAGCAGCTGAGAACTGCCTCCAGAGGATGAAGGATGGGGCAGTGGCCCCCCACTGAGTAATGCCTGCCTCCCGTGCTGGCCTAGCGAAAGCCTGAGAAACTCACTGCTGTCGGTGCATCCGCCTGGATGTGACCAAATTTCATTGCATCAGCACAATGAGGGCTCCGGAGAGAGATGAAGGTTTGTCACAGGAAAAGAAGAAGTCACGTTTATTTGCACACCTGCCTGTAAAACGTGTACCTGCCTTATTGTTCTACCTCACACTATGAGTTTGTTCCTGCTAGAAGGTTCAGTTCTCTTACACACACACACACACACACACACTCACACACACACTCAGGAGGGTCTCTCTCTGAGCCTGTGTGATTGGCAGAAAATGCCACCCCCCAAATATGTCCTAATTCCCAGAACCTGTGATAAGTTACATGATGGGAGAATTAAGGTTGGCGTCAGTTGAGGCTGCTGGAAATGGGAAGCTCCTGAATTCCGGGTCCTGTGGGACAGGAACAAGCCGTCACTTTCCTGGGCCTCTTTAGTCTTTTCCAAGGGGAGGCCACCCCGTCCCGCACACCACCCTTCCCCCGCCTCCCCCGCCAAGGCCAAGGGTGGGAGTGCAGACCGGGGGTTCCTGCCTGTAAAGGCTCTAATGTGGGCTGGGAGCAGGAAAGGGGGCGGGTAGGGCCCGCTGAAGTTACTGGAGAGCATCACACCTCGTAAAGCAGTGCGAGCTGGCGCGCAGAGAGGGATAGCTCTCCCGCCTTTCATCTCCTGTCAATAAAGCGTTATCAGCACCGAGCTGGGTTTTTGGCTCTTAATTCCAGATGTGGCCCAAGGCCCATCCCCAGCAGGCTTCTTTCCCCCCTGCCCTCTTCCCACGCAGGCCCCTCAGGGCGATGCTGCACTAGAGGAGAGGGACAAAAGGCCTTTAGGGACTGTGTCTTGGGGTCGCAGGAGCCAGGCCAGCCCAGCCAGGCTGGTGGAAGGTCATGGATGCAGAAATCCCTGCCCCTGAGGCAGAGAGGGGATGGTGGTGCCTCCACCAAGGGTCTGCCTGTCCCTGCTGAGGTGTGGGAGGGGCACACCCTGGACCAGGACTGTCCTTGACCTGAACGGTGACCTTGGACAAGTTCATTTCCTTTTCTGACCTCAACAGTCTTGGTAAAATGAGGCACTTGCTCTAGTTTCTTTTGTTAGTCAATAACTATGTACTAAGCCCGTAGTCCTTGCTGGTTTCTGCTTAGTCTTGGGAGATGCCGGGTAGACAAAGAGCAGGGTTCCTGTCCTTATAAAGCGCCCATTCTCATGGGAAGAAGCAGTGAGTCCCAAGAAAACACGCACAGAAGCCAAATACCCAGACTGTGAAAAAATTCTGTGCAAGAAAGGAAGTAGGATGCCAGCTAGAGGAAAGCTCAGGGGAAGGAACCTCGTCAGGAAGGCGGTCGGGGACGCCCTCTCTGAAGAGGGAATGTTTGAGCAGAGCCAGATGGGAAGATGAAGAAGAAAAGCATTCCAGGAAGATAGAACAGAGAGTATAAAGTCTCCAGGTGGGAATAAGCTTGGAGCATTATAGGAACAGGAAAGCCACTGTAGCTGGCATGGAGTGAGTAAGAGGCAGAGGGGTAGGAAGTGAGGACCATCTGATAGTCAGGGGTCAGATTTCCTCGTATTAACCAGGACCAGGTCAGTCGCATGGCAAAGAAGTCCAGAAGTATGTAGTTTGCGGCTGGTGTGACACTGCAGTGTCACATCCCCAGCTCCTTCCATGTTGCTATTCCACGTTCTCAGCATGTGACTTACTCCTCGTGATCCAAGATGGATGCTTGAGCTCCAGATATCAAGTCCACTTTCCAGTTATCCAGAAGGAGGAAGAAGGGCTTCCCTGGTGGCGCAGTGTTTGAGAGTCCGCCTGCCGATGCAGGGGACACAGGTTCGTGCCCCGGTCCGGGAATATCCCACATGCCGCAGAGCGGCTGGGCCCATGAGCCATGGCCACTGAGCCCGCGCGTCTGGAGCCTGTGCTCCGCAATGGAAGAGGCCACAACAGTGAGAGGTCCGCGTACCGCAAAAAAAACAAAACCAAAAACAAAACAAAACAGAAGGAGGAAGAAAAAACAAAGGAAGGTGGCCTACTGGGGCACTGCTCAGTAGTTGAACACGGCATTTCTGCTTACATCTTGATAGTAGGAATGCTGGGAAGTGGCTCTTTATTCCAGGTGCCTACATGCCCAGCTAAGAATCAGGGGTTATATTATATACTAAAGAGGAAAGGGAGAATATGTAGAGGTAGACACCTGACAACTCTACCACTACCTATAAGGTAGGGAGTTCTCAATCAGAGCCTACCTCCTGGTTCCACCACTCAAAGCCACATCCAGTGCTAAGCTGATCACTTACCCCATAAACCTAGCCTTCTCCATCTCAGGAATTGGCACCACTGTCCTCCAGTCAGTTGCCCAAGACAGAAATCTGACAACTCTTCTCCCACATCCAGCAAAGACCCACATCAAACATATCACCAAGGCCTGCCCATTAGACGCCCCAAATATTCCCGAATCTATCATTTTCTCTCTATTTCCCCTGTCACCACCTTAATTAAAGGCCCATCTCTTCCCTGGTCCACTGCAGTGGCCTCCAAATTGGTCTTCCTGCTTCCCTACTATCGGTTCACCACAAAGCAGCCATCATCATCGCTCTAAAGTCCTTCAGTGGCTTTCTGGATAAAAATAATAAAGTCCCAGATCTATGATGTGGTCTTGTGATGACCAGGCTCTTATCGTCCCTTGTTTCATCTCCTCTCTCTCCCTCCCTCCCTCCTTCCCTCTGTCCATCTGACTGTCTGTCTTTCTCTCTCCTCCTGTCACATCAGCCTTCTTTCAAGCCATCAAACATTCCAAACTCCTTCCTGTCACAGGGCCTTTGCACATGCAGATCCTGCTGTCAGGAGTGCTTCCCCCATCTCCTTTCTCACCTGATTAAATCCTATCATAGAGGGCCTTCCTACCACCTATCCTAGATGATGTTATTTGCTCCCACATTGCCCTGTATATCTCACACATGGCACTTAACACAATTGCAATTAATTAATTGTTTTATGTCTGCTCTCCCGCCAGAACGTCCGCTCCTGGGTGCGGGCAATGTATCATGTTCAAAAGGAGGGTGTATAGTAAACGGCCCAATGCATACATTGAACTACCCTGTCAATCCGTGTAGCCAGCCTTGCACCAGCTGATGCCTCTCGATCCTGAAGAGGGACACACAGACATCTGGGAGTGGAGAGACTGTTCATGTTAATGGTGGGGCTCGTCTTGTACAGGCTGCTCATTACATGGTAAAGCCTGTGGCTTCTTGAAGGGAACTTAATAGCTTCATGAAGGGCTGGATTCTCAGCCACACACATGTGGTGGAGCCCATCTCTGGGAGTCAGAGACGAGCTTAAATCTCACTTGAGATGTCCAGCAGGCGGAATTCCAGAAGGTGAGAGACGGAGGGGCAGTGAGGGGCCGGGGAAGGGGAAAGAGGGGTCTTTGAAGGGTTGAAGGAAGCCAGGGTGGTTTACAGTGAGCTGCCCAGAGGCAAGCAGCATCTGGGACACCAGAAGCCTGCCCCACAGACAAAATGTCTTTTTAGGCTTCTTTGGAGGAGCCAGTCTTTTGAACTTTTAGAGTATATTTCATTGAAACCTTGATTTGATCAGAGTGGCCATGATGGGCTGTGGGCCAGGAGACCCCAGGTGGGGACTCACCCAGGCCACCCTGGTTCCTCACCGGTGCTGTTGCTCCTCCTCTCTGGGCCTGCCTCAGTTTCTCCATCTGTGAAAAGGGGGTGGTTGAACCAGAAGACTGAGAGTCCTTAAAATGAACTCTCGTGTTGATAAAACTACGAGCTCTTGCCTATCTCTGAAACATGCAGGAGACTTGCTTAGATGTGAATCCAGCTACTAGTTAGGACAGACCAGGCTGTGCTATGGTAACTGATAGACCCACACAGCTCAGCGGCTTGGGGACATTACCATTGTATTTCTCGCTCTCATCAACTCCGCTGTGTGTTAGCAGCAGACTCTGGAACAGGCGGCCGCCTAGGTCCCGAGGCAGAGAGAAAGACGAGGAAGGGACGCCGGCTCTAACTGCCTATGCCTGGCAGGGGCATCCAGAGTCTCCATTCGGAGGCTACTATCCCAGGGAGTCCTGGGGCCCCGTCCCTGCTGCAAGGGTTTCTGGGAGATGAAAGGAGCACTTGGAATATTTGGTGGATTCCAACCATCTCTGACATAATCCATGACGTGATGTTGGGGTGAGACAAACCTCTACACTCGTGAGCCTGTGTCGCAACACACAAGCATCGAGCACTTCCCTGGTGTGTGTCCCAGAGCTGGGCTTCCTGCCGCGCCCTCTCCTGACACGCAGAGACCCCGATCTCTCCTCTACGACACCACCTGTCGGTTGAGCAGCCAGTTCCTCAGAATCATCCGGAATCCCTCTTTCCCAGTGGGAGACATGGAGCTGGCCCCAGATGGTGTCTCGCCAATTCTGGGGCATCCGTGGTATGACTAAGGGGACATCTGTTCTCACTTTGTCTCGAGTTTGGTTAAAGAGAAGGAAAAAGGAGAGTGGTCTTTCAACTGAAGAAAATACTTGAAATATTGAACTGGTTACGTTTGTCCTTCCTTCTTCTGCTACACAACCCACCCACCTATGCATTCAGTTATTCAAGAGTCATTTCACACCAGGCACGGGATGACACTTCAGAGTGTAGAGCCCCTAAAATGTACAGACTATTGTTGAGGGCACCAGAGTACTGTGTAGGGGACTTGCCTCGGGAGCCAGTCTAACTGGCTTGCTGAGATGAATAATAAAAAAGTCACCACAGTGATGACTTTCTGACTTCTCTTTCATAAGCAGAAGAGTTGCCACTGCCTCCCTCCTGGACCCGACTCTGACAATAATCCCATTGGTTAGAGCTGAATGGTGGCCACTTCTTACAAACAGGGCAAATGTTCTCCTTTTTCCTATAGCTTCTACCTAGCTCACTTCTCCCATTTACGCAAAATCTGTCCTGGCCTCCCATAAGCACTGACATTTTCGGTCCCTGATTTATTTAAAGCCTTATTTTACAGGTGGACATACATGCCCTGCTAGGGGGTTGTCCAAGGTTGCATTTAGTGACAAAGTTTGGCCCAAGGCCGGGACTAAAGTCCCTGGGTCCTCACCCCACGCCTCCATCTGCCCCGGGTTCTCCATGCATCCTTCCCATACAGTGAAATCAGCCTGCGTGCACCCCACACGTGCTTGGAATCTCCGTTTTGGATTTGCCTTAAGCTCCTTTCGCTACAAGGTTCGGATGTTTTAGAGCCTCCTAAGTCTCCACCAGCTCCTCCCATTACCACCCCCAACGAGATCCTCGGTGCCCCGAGTGCGGCGTCCAGAGCCACATACATCACGGACACTGGGCTGTCAGCAGGGCCACGTGCCCCTCTCAAAGGCCCGAATCCAGAATGGATTTATCCCAGGGGGAACCTTGTTATGCTTTCATGTCTTCAATTCATTAGATTTTCTGTCAGCAGCATAAATCAGCGCCGGACCCTCATCTCACACACTCGGGAATGGGGAGGACACGCAGAGAACAGATAGAAAACTCATGGAGGGCTGGACGTGGTGGAAAGTGATTTTACCACCCCTATATTTATTCCTTTTTTTATATAAAAAAAGGGACCTTAGAGAGATTTGGGGAGGCACAGGGAGAGAGGATGGATGGGGAGACTGAGGCTGAAAGTGTTGCTTTCCCCATAATTTTATAAGATTGCCCTTAATTTCCCCCAATTCCATAGTCAAAAAATCTCCCCTTTTATTCTGTCATAGCATACCCAGGGGAGTTATCTTTACAAAATATAAACCAAATCATGTTAGATTCTTCAGTATCTCCCTACTTCAGTTAGTACAAATGCCAAACTTCCTGCCAGGGTCTCCTAGTCTCTTGTGGTCCCTCTCCTTCCTTCTCTCCCATCTCCTTCTGCTTGACAAGTTACAAAAAAGCTTTCTATTCATTTGCTTATTAATTCAGTCATTTGACAAATGTTTCATAAGCACCTGCTGGGGGCCAGATAATTTTATAAGCCCTCAGAATGCAGTAAGGAACAGACACACATTCCTGTTCTCCTAGAGCTTACATTTTAGTGGGAGAGAGGCAATATTACAAATAAACAAACATATATAATATGTCAGATTGCGATAAGTGCTAGTAAAAAAAAAAAAAGAAGAATAAGGAATGGGGTGGCCCCAGAAGACCTCTTTGAAGCAATGTCATTTGGGTAGAGACCAGAGTGAAGTGTGAGGGATAAAAGGAGAGAGAGTGATCCAGGGAGAGGTAGCAGCAAGTGCAAAGGCCCTGGGGTGGGAGTGTTCAAGCATGTGCAAGAAGGCCCATGTGGCAGCCGAAGGTGGGATAGGAGTGAATTTGGAAGAGGTGACCAGAAGCCAGCTCACGCAGTCCATGCCTCCGGGCCACGGTAGGGACTGAGATGTATTCTGAGTGTGGCAGAAGCGCTGAGGGTTTAAGCCTGTGAGTGGCATGCTCATCCGCTTTAACAGGATCCCTCTGCATCCTGTCCTCCCGTGGGATAGACCTCGGGAAGGCCCGAGTGGGTGCTGGGAGCAGTGCAGGTGGGGGCCTGCTCTGGGGCAAGGAGAGACTGGAGAGGGAGAGTGGGTAGGGGAGTCTTGGCATCAGGACAGCAGAGAATGAAGCTTTATGTCCTAGGTGTTGGCCTGGATCGCACACTGTGACATTACATCCACACTACATCTTTATATTATGACCACCTCCATTGAGCCATCCAGCTGTCCAGAAGCCTCCCTGGGCTTGGAATCTCAGATCATCCTCCGATTCTACCTCCCACTTTGTTTTGCGCATCTAAATGAGTACTAGGTTCACGTCAGCACGAAGCGTGCCCAGAGGGAAGAGATACTTTCCTAAGGATGGCTAATGGAAAGGTGGGAATTTTATTCCTCTTGGCCCCAAACTCATCCCCATGTCAGGGCTTCTGAAACAGGCACTGCTTCTAGAATGTGGGTCCCCTTCCCCCAGCACCTTCACCCTTCATCCGGGACCTCACCTGTCCATTCTTTAGGGCAGAGGTATGCCCCCCAGACTCATAATATTGAAGCCCTAACCTCCAACGTGATTACATTTGGAGATAAATCTTTTAGCAGGGAATTAAGGTTCAGTAAAGTCATAGGATGGGAGCCTAGTCTGATAGGCTAGGTGGCCTTATAAGAAGAGGAAGAAAGAGGGGCCTCTCTCTCCACCCACGTGCACACAAGCTGTGTGAGGACGCAGGGAAAAGGTAGTCAGCTGCAAGCCAGGAAGAGAGCTCTCACCAGGAAACAAATTGGCCAACACCTTGATCTTGGACTTCCCAGCCTCTAGAAACATGAGAAATAAATTTCTGTTGTTTAAACCATGCAGTGTATGGTATTTCATGAGGGCAGCCTGAGCTAAGACGAGGGGTCTCCCAACTCTTGATCACACGACTCTCCCCAGCAGTAAAAACACGGAGCACACCACACTGCATGTAGAGCTATTTGTGAACTTCACGTATGTACCACATAGTCTATCATCGGTCTGTATATATAATCAGAGAAAATGTTAGTTTCTTATTTTAAAATTGAGAAATAAAAATAAATAGAATTTCTACTCTTTTCTTCATGTATTCCACTGGACTCTCCATTTGGGAGACATTATTTTAAAACTCAGCTTCTGTCCTTCAGGAAAGCCTTTTCTGATCTACAGCTCACTCATTCATTCATTCACTGGACAAATATTCATAAAGGACCTCCTAGGGACCCAGTATACATGGAGGCATCAAATAGACACAGTTCTGCTCTTGAAGGTGACAATCCAGTCTTGGTTGGCCTTCCTGTAAGGCCATCCCCTCTGTAATTAACTGTAATTAATTAAGGGTTTAATTACCTGTTTATAAGACATCTGTCTTTCCTACCAGAGGACCGAGGAGGACAGAGGTGAGCCTGTCCTCCTTTACTGTTGCATCTTCAGTGCCTGGCATACACTACGCATTCAATAAAAAGTGAATGGCTGAGCCTGCGCGTCCGGAGCCTGTGCTCCGCAACGGCAGAGGCCACAACAGTGAGAGGCCCGCGTACCGCAAAAAAAAAAAAAAAAAAAAAAAAAAAAAAAAGTGAATGGATGAGAGATGAGTGGTGAATGAATGAATGAATGAACAAATGAACGAAGAGCGAATGACAGCGTTCACGCCCCCTTTTCTCCCTTTTCCTCAGGTCAATCTTGCCATGAAAAAGTGTTGAAGTAGCTCAGGGGCAGGCGAGCTGGCCGCAGGGTGGAGGCAAGGGGGAGAGATTTGTGAGCAGGGCCAGGTTAGCGGTGGTTTTATTACATCCCATTAACCATCTGGTCATGATTATAATAAGCGCATGAGTTATGGCAAATGACATGTGTTTCTTGAAAAAAAAAGGAGAGAGGAAGAGGAGGAAAAGAAACACAGCAAAGCCCCCAGAGGTGGCCTGGCTGGCCGGCCGGGGATCGGGCTGTGAGTGGGCCTGTCCTGCCCTGTGCTTTTTAACCCCCTCACATCCTGGGCATGGCGTGTGGGGAGAGGGGGACTCCTGGGGGCCCGTCAGGGTCAGGAGGCTCCCAGGAGGATCTTTCTTGCCCACTTGTCTAAGAGCTATCAGAGGACAGGGATGTGGTCGGCTTAGCTCGGAGGCCCCACTATCTGGGACAAAGCCTGGCCCAGAACAGACATTTGGAGTGTGGAGGAGGGAAGGAGGAGGGAGGAGGGAAAGAAAGGAGAAGAGAAAGGCAAGAATGAAGGGAGGGAGGGGGAAGAGAGGGAGGGAGGGAGGGAGGATGTTGGGGCTTCTCACTGAACTTTCATTCATTAATTCATTCATTCAACAACCAGGATCTTTCTATTGTACACAGCGTGGTGTAGCAGGTGAGGCCTGGGCTGAGGTCAGAACACCTGGTTGCTCCCTGGGCTTTGCCACGTACATCCTGTGTGGCTTTGGGTGAGTTCCTTTCCTTCTCTGTGCTCATTTGTAAAAGGAGGTGGTCACTCAAGTCTCTCCCAGCTCTGACTTCATGGGGACTGCAGATCTCTGGGGGCAAGGGGCACAGAGATGCTGCCTCCTGCCCCAGCACTGGGGAGGTCCACACCCAGCCCTCAGCTGGAAGTGTCCTAAGAGATCATCTAATCTCATTCCTGCTCACCCATTTCACAGGAGGCCTGGGTGTCTATGTTGCCTAATGAGGAACTCTCCAGTTCTCTTCCACCCCCTTTCTCTCCTCCTCATCCTAAGGTCAAAGGGGATTACAACCACTCAAAGACACAATCTTCTGTGACCAAGGAGGTCTCCACATCTGAGTGGCAGCAGAAGACAAGAGCCCCTGTTTTGGGAAGTTCCACCTCACCCTGGCAGCCAGGCCATGGCTCTTGGCTCCAGGAACAGACCTCGGGGGCTGCAGATGGAGGGTGTGGGAACTGGGGACCTTGGCCACCAGACCTGTGGGTGTCAGGAAGTGTGAGGCCTCATCTCTGAAAATGTGCCCACGAATCAGATCACCTAGAGAATTAGTCCTTAACTCCCTCAAGTGGTTTCACACCCTCTTTCCAGATGAGGAAATGAGGTTTGCTCACAATCTCACAGCAGTGGGTGGCAGACCCGGGCTGGGATCCAGGCCTGCCTAACTCCAAAGCCCGTGCTGTGTCTTCCTCCCTAAGGCCTCTACCTCTGCAGCGTGGAGGCCTGACCTGGCCTCCGCCAGTGTGACAATGGGCAAGTCAGGTCACCTCCCTAAATCTCAGTGTCCTCACCTGGAGAATGGGACCACCCTCAGGGGGCCGACAGGAGGGGTCATCAAAGCAGCATCAAGCCCAGAGCTGGGGTAGGGGGGCAGGGATGGTGCTGGACCAAATTAGAGCTTCCCGGTCTTTTTTCCAAGCTTTCATTATCCTGTGTTTTGAAAGATCTTATCTCTTGAACAAACTTTGTTTTAAAGTAATAATTTATTCCTCCCTCCTTCTACCCCTCCAACATGCCTGTGGTCATCCTCTGAGATGACTGCTGTGTCCACACTGGGCTGTTGGAATTCTAATCACCCCTAAGAGAGAACATTCTCTGTCCAGGCAGGATTCTCCAAGCTGGGGGTGTAAGGGCCTTGGAATTGCCAGAATAATGGGATGATTCCTATTCTGTTACCTCTCTGAAGACCCCAGGTCAAGAGCCCCTGGGAGGGTGATGGTGATAAGAAATGCAGTCGTGGGCCTTCATTGAGCTCACCTCCTATGCCCTGCATGGTTCCAGGAAGTTTCCACGTGTTACCTCACAGGTTGTATTACTTGTCCTCAGTCTGCACGGGAGGAACAAAGACTCGGAGAACTTACCAGCTCCCAAGGTCACGAGCTGGGATGTGGAGAGTCAGGGCTCCAGTCCTGTCTGATTCCAGAACTCCACTTCTGAATCCCAGCACTAAGTTTCCTTCCCGTGCCTGAGTCTAGAATCCTGTGATTGGGGTGGGAGATCTGGGGCAGCGTGGGCCTTGCCTGGAGGACTTCCCAGTCTAGCAGAGGACACTGGACATGAATTGGTCTGCCCAGACCTGCAGGACGTCAAGGCAAAGGCCCCACAAGGCCTTGCGCGATTTGGCCAAAGATCGGCCACTGGTGCCCGCAGCAGAGCCAGGCAACCAGGAGACCCCTGAGCCGAGCAGCTCCCCACTCTGTGCCTCCGTCTCCCCCGGTAAAGTGCACAGACACTAATGCTTCAAAGGGCTGCCAAGAGATAGCAGAGGCCCAAACGCCCAGTTATAAGGGCCTGTGACTAAGACGAATCGCCCTCAGGCAGCAAGCCTTCTCTGTGCGTTGCCAGGTGGGGAACTGGAAAGTAAGCCGGAGGAGGACCGGATTCTGGAGGCCTGTCCCGAGCACTGCGGCTGCCCCGCAGAGTGACGGCCGCTGGGGGATGAACCTGAAGATAAATAAGAACAGTCCGCGTGAGCCCAGGCTCACCTTAACACTGAGCAGAGAGGCCTGGGGCGGGACTTGAAAGCGTCCGGCTGAGATGGATGGGCTGCCGCCAAGGTGGGGGCAGCTGGGCGTGCGGGATGAGTGATGGGGTGTCGGGGCGCTCAGTCACCGCCAGCCAGAGATGCCGGCCTCTGTCCAGCCGCCGGGACATGTGCGGGGGCCTGCCCCTCCCACCGCCCTGCCCGGGGATTTATGGCTTCGCTGAGGCCTGGAGAGGGGCTGAGGCCAGGCCTGTGGTGGGAGGGTTTGATGTCAGCCTGGCTGCCCCTGCTGGATTTCCGCCCTGCGCAGTCCAGGGAAAACTAGGCCGGGCCCCACGGGGCAGCGCTGACTCAGGGTCACGCACAGAGGGCTGTGGGGTTTGGCCCCCTTCCTTATGTTGACTGGCCCTGGGGAGCTCTGGTAGGGAGCCTCCGGGTGCCCTGTCCTTAGCCAATTTACGCCTCTGTGCTTTTCCAGCCTCCTTGCCTTTACCCACGCAGGCCCTCTGCCTGGAGTGCCGGGTGCCCTGGAGAAGTGCCACCTGCCCTCGCAGCCTTGGCGTCTGTGCCACCTGCTGTTGGCAGGCTTGCTTTGACACCCGTGCTCCATCCAGGGCCCTCCTGGCCCTTACTAACCTCTCCCACAGTCATTAGGTATCTGTCCCCAAGTGACCGTGAGCTTGAGGGCAGGGAGCCCACCTTTCTTCATCTTGAGCCCCTGACATTTACTCCGTGATATAAACTGCTGTTTATATCTTCCCATGCGCCAGAAGCTGTGCTGTGTTTTTCTATTTTACTATTTACCATGTTCATCCATTTTACGGGCACGGAAACTGAGGCTCAGAGAATCATTAGACAGGATTCAAAGTCTGATTCCAAAACACAAGTGCCGGCCTGTTAAATGCCAGCTTGCGGGGGAAAATCAGCAAACAGGGAACAAGTTTTCTTTTCCCTCTGAGTCCATCACCCAGTGCCTACGCTCTGCATTCACGCAATAACGTGGCTTCACCTATTGATCCCCATAGCAGTCCTGTGGGGTGGGTGTTGTTGTGATCATCCCATTTTACGGAGTGAGAAGACTGAGGTCCAGAGAGGGCACACGCCTGCCAGGGCCACAGCCAGCTGGTGGCTGGGCCAGCGCTTTTGAGGTGGACGTCCCGCCCTCTCCCCACAGCCCCTCAGCTATTCCCACACCTCCTCCCTCTCAGGCCAATCTCAGCTCAGGAGGGCCCACCTGAGGGACGCTGAGACTCTGCAGGTGGACTCTTGGCCCTTGCACTGGGGAGCAGAAGAGCCTTCCCGAAGCCCAGGCCCTCGCTAACCCCACCCTGGAAGGGATCTTTCCCTTTGGTAGAATAAAGCCCCTAGCCGCCAGCCAGTCTTGACTCTCCTGAGCCTGGGACGCTCCCAGATGGCCCTGACCTCCTGCCCACTTACAGCCCCCCTGTGCTGGGGGTGGAGGTGCCCTCCCCATCCCCCTTCCTGTCCAGCCCTGCAGCTCCAGAGTCGACGCAGCTGTGAGGAAGCAGCCTTCTCCCACCACCTTGGCCTCCCTGGCGGGGGCCCTGCTTCTAACAGGGGTGTGGATGACGGCGCACCGGGGCTGTCTGGAGAACAGCAAGAGCGCTGTGAGCTGGTCCCATCTCCAGCTCTCCCTCTTCTCACTCCACGTCCCCGTAGCCCCGCTACATGCTGGCTTTCCTTAATCACCTGTTTTGGGCCCAGATGTTTGAGTTGGGATTCTCAACACCTGTCCCAAAGGATCAGTCTAACGAGCACAAAAAATTGAAATTGCCACATGTGACTAGTGTCTGCCAAACTGGACAATGCAGAGACAGCTTGGAGAAGGTAGCAGTTGAGACCAGCCTTAAAGGACCAGCCTTCCAACTGCAGGTTGCAATTTGTGGGTTAAGAAATCGATATGGTAGCTCACGATTGGTATTTTGTAATGAATGAAGACAGTAGCATAGAACACAGCAGAATGAAACGGAATAGAACAGAATGGAATAAGAATAAAATATCAGAATGCAGGGTATGATTCTGAGAGATGTTTATTTCAGTTGTATGGGTATGTGTATGTGTATGTACCCTGGATCAAAAGTAAAATGTACTTTTCATCTCTAAAAAAAAAAAGGATCAGTCAAGCTCCCTGTTCACTCGCTTTTTGGGAGGGAAGGGAGGTTTGAGGAGGAAACTGACAAGTCTGCATCCTCTTTGGGGCAGGAGCGCAGTTAGAACTTGAGCCTGCAAAGATTTTCTGCCTCATTCATTCATTCATTCACCCATTCACCTACAGTGTGCAAGGCACTGTTCGTTGAGCACCTACTATGTGTGAGGCACTGTTCTAAGCATTGAGATACCATTACGGACAAGACAGGCAAGTGTTTTGTTTTCATGGAGCGACAGTCTGGTGGGAAAGACAGACATTAGATAGACTTTCAGGGAATAATTCATTTATGCTGTGATAAATCACTTCCCTATAGCTCTGCTTCAGTATCACCTCCTCAGAGAGGCTTTCCCTGACCCCTGTTTCTAAAATACCACCCTGTCAATCTTCATCCCCTTTCTTGATTATTTATTAGCAGTATGAGTATTTGGTATTATGTTATATATTTCTTTATTTTCCATCTTTCCCGCTAGAATGTAAACACCATGACACTGGAGATGGTGATGATTTTGTGCTCAATCTCCAGCACCTGGCATATAGTAGATGCTCAATAAATTCCTGTAGGATGAGGAACGAACGAATGGATGAATGAATGAAGGCAAAGGAACCACAGTGTGTGCAGAGCCCAGGATGCCTGAGATAGCTGTTAAGGCCCCTGCTGAAGTTCCCATAGAGGACAGTCATGGGCTGCTGCCGTGAGGGCACACACTGGGGAGGAGGGCATTTTCCTGCAAGTCTTTGGTGGCACCGCAGGGGCTCTGGATCCTTGGATTAAATCCTGGATCCCCCACTGCCTATTTGAGTGATCTCGGGCAAGTATTAACCTTCCTTATCCTCAGTTTCTTCATCCGTAAAATGGGGACGAGTATAGCATCTACCTAGTTGGGTTACTGTGAAGACACATGGAATGACAGTTGTGAGTTTATTTCGACAGATTCTGACTCATAGTGAGAGTTTAATAAATGCTGGCTGGACTTCCCTAGCGGTCCAGTGGTTAAGACTCTGCGCTTCTACTGCAGGGGGCACGGGTTCGATCCCTGGTCGGGGAACTAAAATCCCACAGGCCATGCGGTGCAGCCCCAAAATAAAATAAAATAAAATAAAATACAATGATGAAGTCTAATAAATGCTGGCTATTGTAGCCCAGTGCTACCTCCCGTCTTCCACAGAAACTTAGGCTAAGGTGGCTGGGATTTTAAAGTAGTGGCTCCTGGCTGGCATGGATATAGGAATGATGGGGTGGGAAGTCGGAAGTACTGAAAGTTAGGTCATTTCCAGTCTCTTCCTTGAACGTATCATCCACCTCTCAGTCTCAGTGTCCCCATCTGCTCAAGGAGGCATCAGCCAGCTTCTCTCTGTGGCTGGTTCCCTCCCCCAGCCCTTTCCCAGCCAAGCTCCCTGTTCCCCGAGGCCTTAACTTCCCGTCAGAGACCTCAGGGCCATGCAGAGCCAGGCCTTTACCTCCTGCGTGAATAATTTTCACCTTCCCCCAGCCCAGATGTCCTGGAGTCTTGCCTCTCCCACTGTCCCTGGGCCAGCTCTCTGTCCCCACCGGCTCCCAGCCAGAAAGCCCTGGGCCCCTCCCTGTGACCCCAGAGCCTGTGGCAGGGGCTGCTCTGCCCTGAAAAGCCCCCAGGACCCCCACCTCCCCACATTCCCCCACTCTCACCTATCTACGCCCCCTGCAGCAGGAGGTCGTGCCCACACCTAGGCATGACTTTTAGGGGGGTTGACTCACAGCGAAGGCTGGTTGGAAGGGTCCCCCACCTCCTACCACAGGGGAGATGTGCCCTAGGTAAGCGTGAGTGCACGCGTGCGTGCACACACAGACTCACTCGCATACACATGGCCTCAAGAGGGCTGCAGAAGCTTTCTTTCCCCTGAGACAGAGCAAGTTTCAGGAACTCAGGACAGTGGGAAAGGGGTCGCCGAAGGGGCAGGCTCTGGCGCTGGGCCCAGAACCGTGGGCCTCAGCCTTGGGGTTGGAGGGAAGCTGGGGGAGGGGGGAAGGGGAGGAAGCACTGAGTCTGCAGCTGAGCCGTGACTGGAGAAGTTCACAGGGCAGAGGTGGCCCTGGGATCTGTTATGGAACGAGGTGACCCAGCTTCTCCTGGTTTGGGGACCCTGGGGAAGTCACCGTCCTTCTCCAGGCCTATTCTTTCCTCTGCAAAATTTCAGTTCCAGACAGTAGGCAGCATGGAGCCAGGCAAAGGTTAGGCAGGTCCCCGGTCCCCATCACAGCCCGGGCCCCCCAGGATTGTGTGGCTGTAGTAGAAGGTTGTATCTTGCTGGACCTTCCCCTCTTTATCCATGAAATGCGGATAATAACCCTTACCTTGCAGTATTGCCATGAGGTCAACTGGTGTATGGAAAGCATCTCATGCAGTGCCTGGAAAACAGGTCCATTCCTCGGGGAAACCTGACCTCAAGGTGAGATCCAGGTCCCATTGATAGGACCTTTCTTTATAGACTCTGTCCTTGACGGCCCTGATTGCTGTCTGTAATTATATATGTATTTATGTGATGATTGGATGAACACCCTTCTTCCCTACTGGATTATAAACGTCTTGAAGGCAGACACCTGAGCGTGGCACATAGTTGGGGATTTTATTAGATCTGGTCAGGAAACCAGAACTGCAGTTATTTCAACAGAAGGAATTTAATATAGGGCACTCATTTTGAAGGGGTTAGAAGAGCTGAAAGGCTTTATGGGAGGAGAGGGCAACTCAGGGGCAAGTAGCAGCAGGAAGCTGCCACATCCCTGGGACAAGAGAGACACGAGGGACCAGGAGCCAGGATCGGGGAGGGACACCGGAACCACAGTTAGGCAGGGGCTGACCACAGAAGCTGGGACACAGAGAGAGGGCCTGTCCCCAGGGCCTGGTACCACAGGGGTGGCTCAGACACTGCCCGGGATGACAGCAGAAGATCAGGGTGGGGAGGGGGAGAAGAACCCTGGCTCCCACCCTCTAATCTCTAAGCAGCTTTTCCCATTGGCCAAGGATAACAGGAAGCCGGCTGGCAAGAGAGCCTGGGAGAAGTCGTTTGGCCAGAGTCAACCCTAAGACACAGAGAAGGATAAAGAAAGAGCAGGGGACAGATCTGAGTTGAACAGGCAAATGGCAGACTTTATTCATTTAGGAATGCATATATATGATTATATATATATGCATATGCATATATGCATCTATATGCACTGGGCACTATTCTAAGATTTTTACAAAGATGAACTCATTTAATAAGCATATGTAAAGAATAAACAGTAGGCACTCCGTAAATGCTGCCTGCCCATGGTCACGGGGCTGCTGTTGGCAAACGCGCTTGAAAGGGCTCAGTGTCGCAGTGATTCTGGGATTTTTCTGTCTCAGACTCCAAGACCTCCACCCTCACCCTGGCCTTTTTGGGCCCAGGGAGCCGGAACCCAGGCCCCCAGGCTCTCCCCGTTAGAGAGCAGGGAGGAAGGGCAGAGGAAGAGGGCCCTGGAGCCCCAGCCCCCTCGGAGCCGCTCCATCTCTGCCCCGGGCTCCACGGGGAGCCTGGGCTCCCTTTCCGCGCCTGTCAGTCAAACCCGGCTGCTTGGAAGTTCAACCGTGGCCAAAAGGAAGCAGATTTCAAAACACACCTCTGCTTGCCCCGCTTCCCTTCCCCACCCCCTCATAGCTGTTGCTCCAGGCTCCCCGGGGGCTCCCTTGCCCCTAGCCTGTCCCAGGCAGAGCCGAAACCAGAAGGGTCTG